>NW_007254784.1:2028-2969 GCF_000164805.1 Carlito syrichta | reverse complement strand
CACCTCTTTGGTTAAGTGATAAAGGGGCAGAGTTGATCGATCTGGCTACTTCCTGCTGGCAGAGGACGTTGTTGGGTGAGGTGGGTAAAAGAACCAGCCACATGAGGCCCCATAATAAGGCGCCAAAAGAAAAAATTTTGCTGGGGTGGAAGTCTTGGAAGGTGCCCTGGAGGTAGAGGAATGCAAGTTGGTCCGGCCAGTCATTGAGTGGACACGGGAAAGGGAGGAGTCATTTGTCATGAAGAAGATGGTCAAGGAACGCTGAAAACCTGAGTTGGAGGTAATAAGGCCTGAAAGCCATATCTGTAATGAAAAATGGGGCAAGAAGGTTTAGGAGGCAGTAAGGCTTGGGTTGTTGAAGCCTGGGTCCTTGGTGGGTAGGAGGTCGTAACTCTGTAAAAAAAAACTGATTAATGGTTTGATTTGAAATTTTTTGGAATTGAGATTGAAGAAATTTTATAATGCAAGGGAGAAAGGAACACAGGCCAAGAAGGAGAACGACTGGAGTAACAATAGGAAGAAGCCACGTGAGGAGGGAGTTTGGAAACCAACTGTTAATTTGAGTGGGCTTTGTTCGTTGAAGCTGTGAGGAGAGGTTGTTTAGTTTGTTGATATTTTGTTTAATGAGCCCTGATTCATTGACATAATAGTAGCATTCTTCCTGGAGAAAGAGGCAGGTGCTTCCTTTTTCAGCTGTTAAGAAGTCTAGGGCTCTACGGTTTTGGAGGGTTACCTGTGCTAAGCTAGTTATTTGTCTTTGTAGTGACCCAATGGATTCTGAGGTGGTGTCTAGTGCCATCTGGATTTTGTTTTGTAGGTCTTCTACTGCCCACAGTGAGTAGCCAAGAGCTCCTCCTGCCAGGCTGAGGGAGGTGAAAGCAGATGCAAGGGACAATCCAACCATAACCAGGAGGAAGACGGCCCTTTTGTGTGAATGCCTG
>NW_007254784.1:0-653 GCF_000164805.1 Carlito syrichta | reverse complement strand
TTTGGCTTCTGCGTCTGAGAGGTAGACCCATTGTCCAGGGGTGAGAGGCTGTGAACTTGGTGTGCCTGTGGGGGTGGGCAGAAGGAGGTCTTGATACTGCCAGATGTTGGATCAGATGAAGGACAGGAGAGGGTAGATTATATGAAGAGGGATGGGGGGCGGAGAGGTTGGGATACCAGGAGGGAGGGCAGGCCGTTCGTATAGCACCTCAAAAGGTGAGAGTTGACTGGGTTTCTTTGGGAGGACGCGAATGTGGAAGAGGTCTAGGGAGAGGAGGGACACCCAGTCTTTGTGGAGTTCAAGAGAGAGTTTAGTAAGAGTATTTTTTAGTGTGCGGTTAGTCCGTTCAACCTTCCCTGATGATTGTGGGTGATAAGGAATGTGAAAGTGCCATTTGATATTAAGAGTTGTTGTTAGAGATTGGACGACTTGTGAGGTAAATTCAGAGAGAGGAGGGGACTCCGAACCGAGGGATAATATGGTTGGCTAAAATGGATCCTACCGTAGCAGCCCACTTATTGGAGGTGGGGAAAGCTTCGACCCACCCGGAAAAGGTGTCGACAAAGACTAGAAGATATTTGGTGTTACGGACGGGGGGCATAACAGTGAAATCCATTTGCCAGTCTGACCCGGGGAGCTCTCTCCTAGCCTGG
>NW_007254783.1:1841-3339 GCF_000164805.1 Carlito syrichta | reverse complement strand
ATAGTATTGCATTGGATGTTTAAGGTCCATTTATATGAGTGAGAACATGTGATACTCGAATCTTTGTTTTCTGTGAGAGGTCACTCAGTATTATAGACTCTAGTTCCATCCAGGTTGCTGTGAAATTCATGATTTTGTTCCTTTTTTTTGAGATAGCAATTATTATTACTCCCATTTTCCACGTTAAAGAAACAGTCTCCAGGAAATTAAACTGTCCAAAGGAAAATTCAGAATTCACATTCTGAATGACTACAGGATTTTCCATCTCAGTCAGATATTCTCTTAATAGTATAGTCTTAGCTCACCAATCGTATTAATGCATGGGATTTTAGCATGAAATGCATACATCTGTCTCCCTCTATAAAATGACAAACAAGCCGGGCTCGGTGGCTCAACCTGTAATCCCGCGCCTTTGGGAGGCTGAGGTGAGTGGATTGCTTGAGCCCGTGGGTTCGAGACCTGCCTGGGCAGCGAGACCTCATCTCTACAATAAATCAAAAAATTAGCTGGATGTAGTAGCACATGCCTGTAATTCCAGCTACTTGGAAGGCTGAGGCGGAAGGATCACCGGAGCCCAGGAGGTTGAGGCTGCAGTGGCTGGGAGCGGCCACTGCACTCCAGTCTGGGTGACAGAGTGAGACTCCAACTCAAAAAAAAAATGGCAAACAATAAAATAAAACAAAAAAAATGGGAGGGTAATACTTTAACATCTACCAGTAGTGACATAACAGCTCATGTCTTTAGAATAGATTCCAATAAAAGAGAGAGTTGACAAAGAGAGCATGAAGGAACTTTTGCAATATGTAAAGGATTGCAGAGCAAAAAGACCAGTTCCCTAAGACACACACTACATTCTGCACAATTTTGCCTTATGCTAATCTCACCTATAGGGATTCTTCTATTAATCAAGACCCCTCACATCAATTCATGTCAGAGAAAACATGAGCAGATCTGGACCACTTGCAGAAAGATAAATTATTTGACTTAAGGTGCCAGTGATCTTGGAACTAGCAGACAAAATGGCCAGCATCTTGTCTTTATAGTTCTGGTCCTTTAACATCATGTGTGTCTTCTCCTCCTCCATGTCTTGTGTCCTGCTGATGCAGGACATTCCTCCTTCTGTCTCTCTCTACTCTCTTCTCCCTCCGTGTACTACCCAACATCAATTGTCTATCAAACTTAAACTCAACCTGTAGTTTTTCTATCTTCCCTCTAGCCAATATGCAGTATATTTCTTTACCTTCCTTCTCTCTCTGTAGCCAAATGAGGGATTGGAAGAGAACAGCAGAGCATTATATCCTCAACAAGAAAAAAGAAAAAGAAATTGGAATATTTATGCCTAGGTGGGAGAGATGTATATTATCTTCTTTCTTTCTTTGTAAAAAAAGATGGCTCATCTTCCTTGACATCTTGCCTTCACAAGCAGCAGGGTCCTTGATTCCTCATGGAGGTTGCTGGCAGAAATGACCCTGGTAGAAGCCTTTTAAATGACATCTTA
>NW_007254783.1:0-951 GCF_000164805.1 Carlito syrichta | reverse complement strand
CTCCTGAAATTCTCCTTTGAATTGTGCCCCCGTTAGTGCTGTTCAGATCAAACTCAGCATGGGTATGGGTCATCAATTTCAGTAAGTCAGACACAGTAGGCACACTTAGGTATGGGTTGAAGGGAATTGAATGAACCCATTGCCTTGGGACTTACTGCTTTCTCATCAGGGAATTCTAGGGGGAAGAACATAAGCTATTTTAGTTTTGGCTTACTGTAACATTGCTCTTTCCTCCTTTCTCAAGCTCTAGTACTTCTAATCAAAGGGGATATTTTCAGTAATGGTGGCCCACTCTCACTCTGTTCCTCACTGAGATTATATCAGAAAACTCAGAATCAAGTTTGAAATTTGAAAACATTTTCTTCCCCACCCAGACATTTCTTCGAGTGGAAAGACTATGCCCCTCTCTTCAGGTTGGTCAGTTCCCACTTCTGGTGTCCCCATTGCTTGTCAGATGGACACTTAGTGCCTCCATCCAAAGGAAGCTCCAAGCAGAGTACTAGGCTAATTGCAGGATAGGAAGGTGTGGAGGAAATTTTCTGCAAAGATGGAATTTATACAGACCTATACAGACCACTTTAATACTACTACTTCCAGATTTGTGACAACAAAGTTTGTGATTAAAGCACATCTGTGGAGTTTGTTTTAAATAATATGGAAATAGATAAGGAAAAAAGGGAACACCAGAATGAAAGAGTACAAAGACAAAAGAATAGAGAGAAAGGAAAATTAACCTTTATTGAGCAGTTACTCTGTCTGTCAGTTTATATACATTAATTCTTATAAAATTCTAGAAGTCATTATTAATATTTTTATGATGTAAGTCAAAGAATTAGTCCTAGAAGGTTAAATACTTGCCCCCATGCTGACTGCATAGTACATTTATGTGTAACCTCACACTTGAACAAGCATATTTGACAGGTGCACTCTATGGTGGCCAAACTTGAATTC
>NW_007254782.1:0-2076 GCF_000164805.1 Carlito syrichta | reverse complement strand
ATGCATTACAGTCACCTGGAGAGCTTGATAAAACACAGTTTACATGGACACACCTCCAGAGTTTGTGATTCAATAGGTGATGTTGGGGCCACAATGGGTATTAGGATCCAACACCTGAACTTGGGAGGGACCCATATGTTCAAACAGTGGCAGATTATTACCTGGATGGCTAGCTTTCAGGCTGTTGAAGAGAGATTTGTCAAGGATCTCTCCAAATACTAAAATTAGAAATAAATTCATCAAGAAAGAAAGGACTTTAGCAGAGTAATAACTACTATGGGCTCTGCAACTAGGTTTTCAGAATTCACTTTTCCTGTACGTTACTTAATTAAGCTCCCTCTACTTAAGATCCATCATCTATCCTGGGAATATCAATAGTTCCTATATATCAGTTTTATTGTGAAAATTTCTTAATAAAGATGATAAAAACCAATACCTCATAGATGGCCCATAGTGAGCTCTCAGTGTGCTGCTAATCATCAACAGCATCATCAGCTTTATTATTATTACCATTAGTAAGCCGATATGGTGACTAAGGAGAGTGTATTAGACTCAGGGACTGACTCGGCTCTAATGTAAACCTTCAGTAAGTACAGCCTCCGATTGAGCAACTCTGCCTTAGCCTTGTGGTATGAGGAGCAAGGACAGAAATGAATGTTGTCTCTGCTGCCTTCGGTGTCAGGAGTGATGATTCCTTTCTCACTGATCCAGAGGTGTTGTGTCTTCCTATATCATTTACTTAATGGTGGTAGCTAACTTGCTAACTTGCAATTAGAATACATTTCAGATCTTTCACAGATTTTAACTAATATATAAACACGTATTTGTTAAAACAAATGTGTTACGTATATTATATGTACAAATGTATAAATTTGATGCCGGTAAGAAAATCATGCTATTCATTTGTCGTAGTATGAAGTGGATAATGTTAGCAGTCTTTTTAAAAACAAACATCTATAGTTTGAAATTGTAAACCACAAATCATGTGTTATATTACATAAATATATATGTCAAAAGAGTCTTGCTCTTTAAAAAAATCAGTGAGATTCTACAAATATTCATTAATGGATTTATTTTTAAAATAGGTTTTCTGCTCAGATATAACTAAAATGTGAGCTGTTTGCTAGGTGGATTCATGACTACAGAATTGACTTCATTCATTAGTGTAATCACTTATGGGTGAGATTTTAAGCACTGAAAAATAACAAATATATGAATACCTCCCCAAATATCCATATTCTGCTGATTCTGCATATTTCTTTGTTGTAGACACCAAAAAGACATATGGCATAATGTTTTTTTAGAACTGAAGTACAACTTGAAGGGGATAGAATTTCGATATTTGCTTATTTCCCTCATTTTTATTGTGTTGTCATTAATATAGTACCTAACCACTACTCCTGCTTCTCTCTCATGTTATCTTAATTATTTTTTCTGCATGAAAATTCACAAAGATATTTAGTACTATGGTCAGAATTTTCTGAATGTAATAACAATATATAGCTTTTAAGAAGAACTGACATTATTATGTCTGTCCCCTAGCTTTTTTTTCTTTCTTTCTTTTGTTGTTGTTGTTTTTTGGTTTTTTTTAGTTGGAGTCTCACTCTGTTGCCCAGACTGGAGTGCAATGGCCGCTCCGGGCCACCGCAGCCTCGACCTGCTAGCTCCGGCGATCCTTCCACCTCAGCCTTGCGAGTAGCCAGAATTACAGGCATGCGCTACCACGCCCGGCTGATTTTTTTTTTATTTTTTTTATTTATTGTAGAGATGAGTTCTCACTGCCCAGGCGGGTCTTGAACCCGTGGGCTCAGGCAATCCACTCACCTCAGCCTCCCAAAGGCGCGGCATTACAGGCTGAGCCACCGAGCCCGGCTTGTCCCCTAGCTTTGACAAGAAAAATCATTTCACCAATGACTGTATTGCTGCTCAGTCCAAAGTTAGTCTGTCATGTTTTGTGTCTCTGTTAAAATGCCATTTCTATTCTCTTCTAAGATCCATTGACTAACATGCTGTATGATTCACAGATGGTACAGTTAGACAAAGGTAACAAAAATAAAAACAATAGTTTTAGAGAAG
>NW_007254781.1:3296-12081 GCF_000164805.1 Carlito syrichta | reverse complement strand
CAGGCTGGAGTGCAGGGACAGGCTTATGGCCACCACAGTCTCCCCCTCTCGGGCTCAGGCAATCCTCCCACCTCAGTCCCTCAAGTGGTTAGAACCACAGGCCTGTGACACCACACCTGGCTATTCTTTGGATTTATTTTGATGGCCAAGATAAGGTCTCGCCCTATGTCCCAGGCTGATGTTTCACACACAGGCTCAGACTGGCCACTCACCTGGGCCTCTATAATGCTGGGATACCAGGCTGAACCCCTGATTCCGTCCTCTGGTTGTTGTGGTGGTGGTTGGTATTATTATTCTGAATCAGAGTCCCACTCTGTTGCCCAGGCTAGAATGCAGGGGCCCACTCTTGGCCACTGCAGCCTCCACCAGCTGGGCTTTGGCAATCCTCCCCCCATGGCCTCCTGAGTGGCTGGTATGACAGGTGTGCCCCACCACTCTCGGCTCATTTATTTGGCTTCTTGTAGATACTAGGACTCACCACAGTGCCCAGACTGTTCTCAAACCCGGGGGCTCAGTCCATCTTCTCACCTCGGCCACCGAGAGTGCTGGGATGTCAGGCTCCTCTCTTCAGGCCCAACGTGAGCCCCACTCCCTTCCGATGACATGGGACCCTGGAGAGGGTGGCCGCATTCACCAGATGAGCCCTCACTGGGGAGAACGCCTGAGGCAGGGATATGTCACCACTGGAGCGACCACCAATCTACCTGCCTTGTTTCCCAGGATGGAACTGCTCACTCCTCCCAGGGCCACCTTGAGGAAAGGGAGGGCCCGACTCTCAAACCATTGGAAGAGTGGGGATGGCCTGGCGACTCATGTCTGTCACCTCGGCATGCAGGGAGACCGAGTCATGAAGATGGCTGCAGCACAGGAGCTTGAGACCAGACTGGACACCAGAGGAAGCCCCAACCTTGACTCCAAGTAAAACCCAGAAAACCTTGGGTGAGGGCAGGCCTCGGTGGGAGGTTCGCCTCCACCCCAGAGTTCAAGAATGGCAGGAAGGCCAAGATGTTGACCAAATGGAAAGCCTGTGATTGCAGCAGTTTGGGAGGCCCGGGCCAACAGGATGGCCCGAGTTGGGCAGTTTGAGAGCAGCCTGGGCAACCTCATGAGGAAAGAAAATAAAAGTAAAAAAGAAAGAAAGAAAGAAAGAAAAAAGAGAGAGAGAGAGAAAGAGAGGAAGAAAGGAAGAGAGGAAGAAAGGAAGAGAGAAAGAAAGAAAGAAAGAAAAGAGAGAGAGAGAGAGAAAGAGAGGAAGAAAGGAAGAGAGGAAGAAAGGAAGAGAGAAAGAAAGAATCAATTCTCCTGGAATCCTTTGCCCTCAGTCCTTCCCCTAGCCCCTTCACATGTGAGGGTTCCCCAAGTTTGGCACCTTCCAGGCCCACCACCCCCTCAATGGCTGTCCCCGCTTTGGTGAGGAAGTTCCTTAGGCTCCCTGACTGAGTTCCTGCCAGCTCTCCTCTCCAAGGTGAGAAATGTGTCCCGTGCAGGCCAACCCACCAACTCAGCAACAAGGACCTTCTGCCAAGAAAGGCAAGGGACACATCTCTCACTCGGGGACATTTCTTTCCCCCAATCCCATTTTCCCGGATGTAAAGTCAGTCGCACTATGAAAACCCTACAAAATTTGAGAATCTGTGCACAATTCGGATGTTTTTGGAGAGAGGGTCTAGCTCTGTGGCCCAGGTTGGTGCCTGGAGACATGACTGACATTCACTGTCAGACTCGAAATTATAGACTCATGTGATCCTCCTGCCTCAGCCTCCAGAGTGGCCCAGACAATGGGCACCGTGACCCCAGATACCCTGTTTTGAAAGGGTGTGGAGACAGGGTCTCCCTTGAGCTTTTGGGCTCCAACCATCCTCCCACCTGAGCCTCCCAGAATGCTGGAAATTCAGCCGTTGGTCACCGTGCCCTGCCTTCTGGTAACTTATTGACAAACTTTGAAGGCCGTGCTCGGGGACACAGTCTTGTCATCCCAAGGGATGGGATTCCAAGTCCACAGCCAGCCCTTTTCTGCAGTTCAAGACCCAACAGGGCAACTCGAGAGACCTCATCTCTACCCCATCCCAAGTGAGCTGGGTGTGGTGCACACACCTGTCATTCTGTCTCCTCAGAAGGCCGGGTAAAGCCTTGCTAGAGCATGGCAGCCTGAGTCTGTGGTGTCCAGGAGCAAGACACCACCCTACAGTCTGGGCGATGGAGTGAGACTCTGACTCAAAGAAAATAACAAAAAGGAAAAAAAGATGCACATCCGTTTTTGTATGGAATTGGGATCATGGTGAATAGAGATCATTCGGGAAGGAGTCAACAGCCTTGGGCCTAGAGGACCCGAAAGACAGTGGATCAGCAGATAATCAGGCTCGGCTTTGGGAGCCTGAGATAGGGGAATGCTGAATCACGGGAGTTGGAGACTAGCCTGGGCCACATAGTGAGACCTCGTTGCTCCCCAGAATGCAAAACCTAAAGTTGCTTGTGGTGGCACTCATGGTCCGAGTTACACAGGACATGGTGAACTCCCTCCCACAGAGTTCCCATGCATAGACCCCGTTGACATTACGTGTGAGTTCAGGCTGGGAACCATGACCCATGGTTATCAGCTCTGCATCCTACAAAGCTGAGGAGAGAGGCTGCCTGAGCCCAGGGCTTGGAGCCAGCCAAGCAACATGACCAGACCTCATCTCTGTGAGAGGTCCCCAAAATCGAGTCAAGCGTTGTGGCCCATGGAGTCCTGGCCACATGGGCACAAGGCGGGAGGACTGCATGAGACCCATAGGTCAAGGCCTCAGGAGACACAATCGTGCCACTGCGCCCCAACGTGGCCCACAGAGATTCCAGTGACAAAAAGTTGCCTCCCACATGCATCATGACATGTATTCATGACTCCCCAGAGAAAGGTCCATGTGAGAGGGGGACACTGGATTGATCGGGAGAGGAAGGTGTCCTCACCCTGGCCAAAGGAGGCAGACGGGGGAACTGGAACCAGGGCTGGTCGTGGCATTATCGTGTTGCCTTGATCACTCTGTTCCTGAAGGCCACGCTAACTGGGGGCCATCTGTTCCATGAGCTCACAGGAGTCTTTGCCTTGGGGCAAAGTCTGGAGGTTGGAGGCTGGCCTTCTGGTGTGTGTGGCCAGAGGTGTGGGGTGAATGTGCCTGGTGGTCATCTTTGAAATGGACAAAAGGCCAGAAAGTGCCTTTTCCTCTCCAATCCCTGAGGATGACTCCTTGCATTGGGTGGTCATGGTGGTGGTGGTGGTGGTGATTATTATTATTTGGAGTCAGATTCCCTCTCTGTCAACCAGGTCAGAAGGTAGGGGCACGCTCACGGCCACCTTGGCATCCACCTGCTGAGCTCAGGTGATCCTCGCACCTCGATCTCCCTAGTGGCTGGAACCACATACCTGCGCCACCACACCTGGCTAATATTTGGATTAATTTTGATGGCCGAGATGAGGTTTCACCCAGTTTCCCAAGCTCTTGATGAACCCATAGGCTCAGGCCATCCACTTGCCTGGACCTCCGAAGGGCCGGGATGCCATGCTGAACCCCTGAGCTAAGCCTGTGTAGGTGGTGGTTGGTATTACTATTCTGAGTCAGAGACCCACTCTGTCCGCCAGTCCACAGCACAGGGGCCTGCTCTCGGCCACCACAGCCTCCACCAGCTGGGCTCAAGTGATCCTCCCTTCATGGCCTCCTGAGTGGCCAGAACAACAGGCATGCATCACCACCTCAGCTCATTTTTTTGGCTTCTTCTAGAGATGAGTTCTTGCCAAGGTGCCCAGGCTGGTCTTCAACACAGGGGCTCAGGCCATCCTCTCAGCTTGGCCTACCAGAGTGCAGGGATGACAGACGTGAGGACCCGTGCTAGCCTCCACACCCATCTCAGGCCCCACTGTGAGGCCTGCTGTATTACAATGTCCCAGGAACCCAGCAGGGCGTCTGTATTTGCCTGCCGAGCCATCCTCAGGGAGAGCATCTGGTGCAGGGGTGTGTCACCACTGGGGTGCCCACCCCCTCCACCTGCCTCTTTCCTCAGGTTAGACCAACACACTCCTCCCAAGGGCCACCTCTGGGAAAGGGAGAGTGTGACCTTCAAATCATCAGGTGAGCAGGGATGGCCTGGCAACTCCTGCCTGTCTCCTCAGCAGTCTGGGAGGCCAAGACAGGATTATGGCTGGAGCTCGGGAGATAGAGACCAGGTTGGACACCATATCAAGTGCCCACATTGATCCCAAGCAAAACCAAGAAAACCTTGGGTGAGGGCAGGCCTGGCAGGAGGATCACCTCCAGCCCTGGGTTCAAGACCAGGCAGGAGGACCAGGATATCAACCAAATGGAAAACCTCTGATCATAGCAGTTTGGGAAGCAAAGTTCGAGAGAATGTCCTGATTTGGGCAATTTGAGAGCAACCAGGGCAACATAGTGAGGAAAGAAAATAAAAGAAAGAAAAGAAAGAAAGAAAGAAAGAAAGGAAGGAAGGAAGGAAGGAAGGAAGGAAGGAAGGAAAGAAGGAAGGAAGGAAGAAAGAAAGAAGGAAAGAAAGAACGAAAAAGAAAATGCAAGTCAACAAAGAAAGCCATTCTCCTGCACACCTTCTTCCCTAAGTCCTTTTTCCATGCCCCCCCACATATGAGGTTCCCCATGCTCAGCACCCTCCAGCCCAAAACAAACCAATGGCAGCCACCCTTTAGAGCAGGTGTTCCCGAGGCTCCCTGGTCACGTTCCTGCCAGATCTTTCTATGAGGTGAGAAATGTGCCCCAGGCAGGCTGACCCTTCAACTTGGCAATGAGGAGCTTCTGCCTAAAAGGTCAGGCAAACATTCTTCACCCAGGGACATTTCTTCCCCCCAGTCCCATTTTTCCTGGCTCTAAAGCCAGTTGCCCTCTGAATACACCACACGCAGTTGAGAATCTGTGTATAAATCTGATTTTTTTTGGAGACAGGGTCTAGCTCTGTGACCCAGGCTGGGTCTTGGGGACATGAACGTTGTTCTCCACAAGCCTCAAAATTGCGGGACCTGGCTATCATCACGCCTCAGCCTCAGGAGTGACCAGGACAATGGGCACCTTGTCCCAAGACCCCCTGATTTGATAGGTGCAGAGATGGAGTCTCCTTGCATGTCCTGGGCTGGCCTTGGGCTCCTGGGCTCCAGCCAACCTCATGCCTAAGCCTCCAAGAACCCTGAGATTCCAGGCGTTAGCCACCAGGTCAGGCCTTCTGGTTCGATTTAGATGAAGGATCGAGGCCGGGCTTGGGTCCTCAGCCTTGTTAAGCCAGCAATTAGGGAGGCTAAGGCCAGTGGCTGGCCCAAGACTGCAGGCTGAGCCATCAGGGCACCTGGGTGAGACCTCATCTGTATCCTCCATCAGTAGTGAGCCGTGAGTGGTGGTGTGTGCCTGTCATTCCAAGTCCTCAGAAGACTGAGGTAAGTCTTGTCGGAGCACAGCGAGCCAAGGCTACGGTGGGTGGGAGAGAGCTACCCACCTCCAACCTGGGTGATGGAGTGAGACTCTGATTCATATAAAAAAAGGAAAAAAGGAAAAAATAGAAGAGCCTTCATTTGTGTATGGAGTTGGGATCATTGTGAACAGAGAGGTCATTTGGGAAAGAGGCCCCAGCCTTGGGCCTACAATTCCTGAAAGACTGTGGATTGGCAGACAATGGGTCTGTGGCTTTTGGAGGCCGAGGTGAGGGACTGAGAGAGCCCAGAACTTCGAGACCAGCCTGGGTCATGTAGTGAGACCTCATCAATCCCTGGAATGCAAACACCGGAGTCACACATGGTGGTGCTCGCTGTCCTGGCTACCCAGGTCACGGTGGCCTCCATCCCGGGGCATTCATTTGTGTTGCTCCTGCTGACAGAAAGTGCGAGTCCAGGATGGGCACCGTGGCTCACGGCTGTCAGCCCCGTGCCCTGGGAGCCCAAGTCTGGAGGTTGCCTGAGCCCAGGGATCAGAGACAAGACTGGGCGGCATGGTCAGACCTCGTCTTGGCAAGAGGTCCCCAAAAGCGAGTCAGGCATGATGTTTTACTGAGTCCCGGCTCCTCAGGGGCCAATGTGGGAGGACTGCCTTAGCCCTGCAGGTCAGTGACCTGGGACCCACAATCGTGCCACTGAGCCCAAGCCCAGCCAACAGACTATGGCAACACAAAAGATGCCTCCCATGTCCATCACAATGAGTGTCCACGTCTCCTGAGGGAAAGTTCCCTATGGGTGGGGGATGATGGAATGATCAGGAGAGGAAGTGTCCCTCCCCATGCCTGAAGGTGGAAGACAGGGAAACCAGAACCTGGGCTTGCCATGGGTTTGCCAGGTTGCCTACATTGCTCTGTGCATGATGGCTGCCCTATCACTGGGCCATCTATTCCTTGAGCTGACACACGTATTTCCTGTTGGCAATGAATGAGGAGGGTAGAAGCAGGCCTTCTGGGGCAGGTGGCCAAGGCATGGGATGGACGTGCCTGATGGCCACCTTTGAAACCTCCTGTGAACGACATGCCAGAAAGTGCCTTTTCCTCTCCCATCCCTAAGGGAGACTCCTCGTGCTCAGTGGCAGTGGTGGTGGTGGTGATTATTATTATTTGGATTCGGAATCCCACTCTGTCGCCCATGCTGAAGCACAGGGGCATGCTCACGGCCACCGTGGACTCCACATGCCAGGCACAAGCCATCCTCCTGCCTCAGCCCCCAGACTGGCTGGAACAACAGGCCTGCACCACCACACCCAGCTATTCTTTAGATTTATGCTTGATGGCTGAGATGAGGCCTCACCCCGTGTCCTGAGCTGAGGCCAAATGTGCAGGCTTAGGCCATCCACTCGACTGGGCTTCTGAAGTGACAGTATGCCAGGCTGAGCCCCAGAGCACAGCCTGTGGTTGTGGTTGTCGTGGTGATTGGTATTATTATTCTGAGTCGTAGTTCCACTCTGTCGTCAAGGCCGGAGTGCAAGGAACCACTCTCAGCCACCACAGCCTCTACCGACTGGGCTCTGGTGATACTCCTACCGCATCCTCCTGAGTGGCTAGAACAAAAGGACTGCACCACCAAGCTTGGCTAATTTTTTTTGGTTTCTTGTAAAGATGAGATCTCGCCAAGGTGCCTGGGGTGATCTCGAACCCAATGGCTCAGGCCATCTTCTTGATTCGACCTACCAGAGTGCTGGGATGACAAGTGTGAGCCCCCACTCCCAGTATCCACACCACTCTTGAGGGCCCACCATGTGGCCCACTCCTTCTGATGACCAGTACCCCAGAGACAGCGACTGGATTCACCCACTAAGCTCTCCATAGGGGAAGCACCTGGCACATGGGTGTGTCTTTGCCTCTGTGCCCACCCCTCCTCATGTCTCGTTCCCCAGGGTGGACCCGCTCACTCCTCCCAGGGGCCACCTCAAGGAAAGGGAGGGCTTGACTCTCAAAACTCTGTTGGGGCAGGGAAGGTTGGGCAACTCATACCTGTCTCCCTGGCACACAGGAAAGCCAAAACATGAAGATGGCCAGAGGCCGGGACCTTGAGATCAGGCTGGGCACCATAGCATGCACACGCCTCAACCAAAAGCAAAACCAAGAAATCTTGGGTGAGGGCAGTCCTCTGTGGGAGGATCACCTCCGTCCCAGAGTTCAACAACAGGCAGGAACACTAGGATGTCGACCAAATGGAAAACTATGATCGTACCAGTTTGGTAGGCACAGGCCAAGAGGATGACCCAAGTTGGGTAATTTGAGAGCAGCCTGGGCAGCCGAGTAAGGAGAGAAAAGAAAGAAAGACAGACAGAAAGAATGGAAGAAAGGAAGAAAGAAAGGAAAGAAAGAAGGAAAGAAAGAAAGAAAGAAAGAAAGAAAGAAAGAAAGAAAGAAAGAAAGAAAGAAAGAAAGAAAGAAAGAAAATCTATTTTCCTGCAAACCTTCTGCCCTCAGGCCTTCAACCCTGCCCCCCCATATGTGAGGGACCCCCAAGCTTGACAACTTCCCACCTCAACCTCCCTAATAGCTGACACTTTGGTGCAGGCGTTCACAATTCTCCCTGACTGGGTTACTGTCGGCTGTCCTCTATGAGGGGAGAAATGTGCACCAGACAGGCCGACCCACCTACTCAGCAATGAGGACCTTCCACCAAGAAAGGCTAGGGACACTTCCCTCATCTGGGGACATTTCTTTGCCCCCAATTCCATTTTTCCTGGCTCTAAAGCCCGTCGCTCTGTGAACTAACCACGTGCAGTTGAGAACCTGTGTACGATTCTGAAGGTTTTGGAGACAGTGTCTGGGTCTGTGGCCCAGGCTGGAGCCTGGGGAATCTATCATCGTTCACCACCAGCCTCGAAATTGTGGGCTTCAGTGATCCTCCCACATCAGCCTCCTGAGTGTCCAGTAAGACGGGCGCCTCGACCCCAGACCCCCTGTTTGGATGGGTGCGAAGACAGTCTCTCCTTGTGTGGCCCCAGCTGACATTTGGCTTCTAGGCTCTAGCCGTCTTCCCACCTCAGACTCCCAGAGTTCTGGGATTCCAGGTGTGAGCCGCTGTGTCAGGCCTTCTGGTTCATTTTTGATGAATTACCAAGGCCAGACTTGGGCACTCAGCTTCATCATTTCACCGCTTTGGTAGGCGGAGGCCAGCGGCCAGCCTGAGCCCACAGACTGAGACCCACTCGGGCAACTCAGCGAGACCTCATCTCTATCCTCCATCACAAATGAGCCGGGCATGGTGGTGTGCGCCTGTCTTTCTGTCTCCTGGAAGGCTGGGGCAAGCTTGCCAGAGCCCTCTGGTCCTAGTCTGTGGTGGCCGGGA
>NW_007254781.1:1792-2560 GCF_000164805.1 Carlito syrichta | reverse complement strand
TTTGGATTTAATTTTGATGGCCGAGATGAGATCTTGCCCAGTGTCCCAGGCTCTTGTCCAACATGCAGGCTCAAGCCATCCACTCACCTGGGCCTCTGAAGGGCCGGGACGCCATGCTGAGCCCCTGAGGCCAGGATGTGTTTTTGGTGGTGGTTGGCATTATTATTCTGAGTCAGAGGCCTGCTCTGTCACCCAGTTGGGAGTGCAGGGTCCCGCTCTCAGCCACCATGGCCTCCACAGGCTGGGATCCAGTGATCCAGTGATCCTCTCATTGTGGCTTCATAAGTGGCCGGAAAGACAGGCATGCGCCACCATGCTCAGCTCATTTTTCTTTCTTCATCTAGAGACGAGGTCTCGCCAAGGTGCCCAGGCTGGTCGCGAACCTGGGGTCTCGGGTCATCCTCTCACCTCAGCCTAGCAGAGTGCAGGGATGACAGGCATGAGACACCACACTGGCCTCCTCACCCGTCTTGGGCCCCACCATGAGACCGGCTGCCTTCCAATGTCCTGGGAACCCAGCAAGGGAGGCTGTAGTCACTAGCCAAGTCATTCTGGGGAGAGCAGCTGGTGCAAGTGTGTGACACCACCAGGGTGCACACCCCTCCACCCGCCTCATTCTCCAGAGTGGTCCCATACACTCCTCTTAGGGTCACCTCTGGAAAAGGAAGGGCATGACTCTCAAATTTTCGGATGGGTGGGAACATCCTGACAACTCATGCCTGTCTCCTTGGCAATCTGAGAGGCCGAGACAGGAAGATGGCTGGAGCC
>NW_007254781.1:0-1511 GCF_000164805.1 Carlito syrichta | reverse complement strand
TAATTACCCCCTACCCTCAGGAGTTAACCCCCACAGATTTAAAACCTAATGCTTGTGGCAAATGGATGTTACGCATTTCCAAAGTTTTGGAAAATTGTCATTTCTACATGTGACAGTGGATACATTTTCCCATGTAAGTTTAGTCTCGCCCAGAAGTAGGAAAACCTATAAAGAAGTAGTCCAACATTTATTCTTTTGTTTTTCAAGGCTGGATATTCCTAAACAATTGATTACTGTTAATGCTCAACTTATGCATTTTCCATCGTTTTGTACCAGTTTGGCATCTCTCATTCTACAGAAATTCTGTATAATCCTCTAGGTCAAGCTGTAGTCAAGAAAGCCCATCAAACATTAAATAATAATATAATTAAATTGCAGGAAGGGGAATTCAGATATAGTTCTCCCCATCATATCATAAATCATGCTATGTTTTAATTAATTATCTAGTTTGGACTCTAAATGACATTCAGCTATTATAAGACATTGGAGTCCCAAGAATACTGTTAAATAAATGGTAAAATGGGAAGATATTCTTACCGGTCAATAGAAAAGGACCAATGTCCTGTTAACATGTGGGAGAGGTGTATATTTGTGTTTTTCCCTAGGACTTACCCTAATCTATTTGGGTACAGGTCGTCTAATTAGACATTTCCAGCCCCACACCTCCATCGAGGTATAGACAGATGACACATAAGTAGCGCCATCTGTCTGAGTTGGATCCAGATGATGAAGAGAAGGTGTTGGTGCCAGAGATGAAACGTCTCACCATTCAACAATCACTTCTTCCTCCACCAACTCGACTGAAGACATCTCATCATTTGTCATCTCCCACTCCTCAACCCAGACATTTCTGTCGAGGTATTTTGACTAGACAGTGCAGACTGTCCACATGGGGGCAAATCAAGGTGCTCACCCATGACGCTGAGGATCTGGTTAGCTCTCAAAACACTTCCCTCACTCCTTCTACTCTTTTGTTGTAATGCTGGCTATTATAGCGAGCCAGGAGGATTGCATTTATTCAGAAAAATCTAATTGGGCTTATATCCCAAACCCTCCAATGTTCCAGGCTGTTACATGGGATGGTGAGATTATTACTGTTTTTACTAATCATTACTCTTTACTAAGAGGCCCCACTCTTTTTTCATCACAAGTCAAAACTTCTTAATCAAAATTTTTCTTTTTCAGGTTGTTCTAGTTTTCTTCCAATACATTTTAGTTTACTTAAAAAATCAGAATGCACCATTGATATTTTGTGTTGTTTAAACTCATGTATTAAAGCTATGGCAACTGATAGCCTCTCTTATCTTTCCAAAACCGCAAATGATGAGATAACTGGTTTCTTAACTTATTGGTGCCTGGGGACTCTGACCATAAATTAGCAACCAGGACTGGGGAGGACCACCGCAGCCCTGCAGTTCAAAGCCCTGGGAACCACGATTGTGCTGCTGCACCCCAGCTTAACTGACAGAATCCAGCAACAAAAAGACACCTCCCAGAGGCATCACGATGGG
>NW_007254780.1:0-7808 GCF_000164805.1 Carlito syrichta | reverse complement strand
AGCTCAGCACATTTCTGCCTAAACTCCCCCAATGGCTGCCCCACTTTGGTGCAGGGTTTCCCGAGGATCCCTGACTGGGTTCCTGCCGGCTCTTCTCTCCGAGGTGAGTAATGTGCCCCAGGCAACCCGTTCCTCCAACTTGGCAGCGATGACCTTCAGTCAAGAAAGTCCAGGGACACAACCCTCACCCGGGGACATTTCCTCCCCCCAGTCCCATTTTTTTCTGGCTTTCAAGTCAGTGGCCTTTGAACACATCATGCGCAGATGAGAATCTGTGTATGATTCTGATGCTTTTGGAGACAGGGTCTGGCTCAGTGGCCCAGGCTGGGGACTGAGGACACGACCGTTATTCACTGCCAGCCTCGAAATCACAAGCTCCAGTGATTCTCTTGCCTCAGCCTCCAGAGTGGCCAGGACGATGGGAACCATGAACCCAGACCCCCTGTTTGGATGGGTGCAGAGACGGGGTCTCCCTGTGTGGCCGGGACCGGCCTTGGGCTCCTGGGCACCAGCCATCCTCCCGCCTTGGCATACAAGAGCACTGGAATTCCAGGTATGGGCTGCCATGCCCGGCCTTCTGGTTCGGTTTTGAAGAAGGATAGAGGCCTGTTTCTGGGCCACAACCTCGTCATTCTAGTGCTTTGGGAAGCCAAGGTCAGTGACTGGCCCGAGCCCACAGGTTCCAGATGTGCCTGGGGAAATCAGTGACACCTTGTCTCTAACCTGTATCCCAAATGAGCTGGGCGTTGTGGCACACACCTGTCATTCTGGCTCCTTGGAAAGCCGAGGGGGGAGGCTCGCTGCAGCCCAGCAGGGAGAGGCTACAGTGCCTGTGAGCCTGCCACTGCCCTCCAGCCTGGGCGATGGAGTGAGATTCCACTAAAAAAATCATAAGAAAATAAAAGAAGAGCATCCATTTGTGTATGCAATTGGGATCATTGTGAACAGATAGATAACATTGGCAAAGGAGGCTTTAACCATGGGCATAGAGTTCCTGAAAGATGGTGGATCGGCAGACAATCAGGCTGTCATTTGGGAGGCTGAGGTGAGGGACTGCTGGAGCCTATGAGCTCGAGAGCAACTTGGGCCACATAGCAAGAACTTGTCTCTCCCCAGAACAGCCTGAGACCAGGGGTCAGAACCAGCCTGGGTGATGTGGCCAGAACTCGTCTTGCCAAGAGGTCCCCAAAATCGAGTCTAGCATGGTAGCCCCAGGAGTCCCCACTACTCGGGGGCCAAGGTGGGAAGACTACCTGAGTGCAGTAGGTTGAGGACCCAGAAGCCACAATCATGCCGCCATGCCCCAGCCCAGCTGACAGAGAATCCAGTAACAAAAAAGACACCTCACATGCTCATCACGGCAGGCGTCCACAGCTCCCCAAGGAAATGCAGGCGTGGAGGGGGGATGATGGAGTGATCGGAAGAGGAAGTCACCCTTCCCCACCCAAAGGTGGCAGACTGGGCAACCGGAACCTGTGTTGGCTGTGATGGTGCTGGACCACCTTGCCCGCTTTGTGCCCAATGGTCACTCTGACTTGGGGCCATCTGTTCCATGAGCTAGCACTCCTCTTTGCCTTGGTGCCTGATGTGGAGGGTGGAGGCCAGCCTTCTGGGATGTGTGGCTGAAGGTGCATGACGCACATGACCAGTGGCCACCTTTGAAACCTCCCATGAATGACAGGCTAGAAAATGCCTTTTCCACTCCCATCCCTGAGGTTGATGCCTTGCCCTGACTGGCAGGGTTGTTGGTGGTCCTGGTAGTGGTGACTATTATTACTTGGAGTCAGAATCCCACTCTGTCACCCAGGTTGGAGTGCAGGGGCACATTCATGGCCACTGCAGAGTCCTCCTGCCGAGCTCAGGCAATCCTCCCACCTCAACCTGCCGAGTGGCTAGAATCACAGGCCATGCCCAGCTAGTCATTGGATTTATTTTTGATGACTGAGACGAGGTCTCGCCCTGTGTCCCAGGCAGGTGAACCCTGAACCAGGGGCTCAGTCCATCCTCTCGCTTCAGCCTACTAAAGGCTGGGATGCCAGGATGAGCCCTTGAGCCCGGCCTGTGGTTGTGGTGGTTGGTATTATTATTTTGAGTTGGAGTCCCACTCTATTGCTCAGGCCAGCCCGCAGGGGCCCAACATCAACCACCGTGACCACCGCCGACTTGGTTCAGATGATCCTCCTACCATGGCCTCCCAAGTGGTTGGAATGATAGGCGTGAGCCACCATGCACAGCTCATTTTTTTGGCATCTTGTAGAGACGAGATCTCACCGAGGAGCACGGGCTGATTACAAACTCAGGGACTCAGACCATCACTCACCTAGACCTCACAGAGTGCTCGGAAGACACGGTTGAACCCCTGCACCTGACCTCCACACCCCTCTCAGAGCCCCACCTCATGGCCCGATCCCTTCTGATGACCCAGGACCACAGAGGGTGACAGGAATCATCTGCCAAGCCCTCTCCAGGGCGAGGCAACTGGTGTGTCTCCACCAGGGCACATGCTCCTTTACCCGCCTCATTCCCCAGGGTGGACCCACCCTCCCAGGGCCCGCCTTGAGGAAAGACAGGATGTCACTCTCAAACCTTCAGTTGGATGAGAATGACTGGGCAACTCACGCCTCTCTCCTCAGCACTGGGGGAGGCCGAGAAGGGAAAATAGCAGGAGCCCAGGTGTTAGAGATCAGTCTGGACACCATTGCAAGCCCCCAACTTGACCCCAAGTAAAACCCAGAAAACCTTGGGTGAATGCAGGCCTTGGCAGGAGGATCGCCTCCAGGCCAGAGTTCAAGAACAGGCAGGAAGGCTAGGAGGTCGTCCAAATGAAAAGCCTGTGATCACAGCAATTTGGGATGCCCAGACTGAGAGGATGACCTGAGTTGGGTGGTTTGAGAGCAGCCATGGCAACCTACAGAGGAAAGAAAATAGATAAAGAAAGAAAGAAAGAAAGAGAGAGAGAGAGAGAGAGAGAGAGAGAAAGAAAGAAAAAAGAAAGAGAAAGAAAGAACTGTTGGAAGAAAGAAAGAAAGAAAAGAAGAAAGGAAGGAAGGAAGGAAGGAAGGAAGGAAGTAAGGAAGGAGGAAAGAAAGAAAGAAAAGGAAAAAAAAGAAAGAAATCCATTTTCTGGCAAACATTCTGCTCTCAGCCTTTCCCTCCCCACCCCCATCACATGTTAGGTTCCCCCAAGCTTGGCAGCTTCCAGACCCAACACCCCCAATGTGTGTCCCTGTTTTGATGTGAGAATACCAAGTCATCCTGGCCGGCTTTCTGTCGGCTCTCCTCTCCAAGATGAGAAATGTGCCCCAGTCAGGCCCTCTCTCTGACTCGGCAATGAGCACCATCCACCAAGAAAGCCCAGGGACACATCCCTCACCCAGGGACATTACTTCCCCCCAATCCCATTTTTTGTGGCTCTAAAGCAAGTTTCCCTGTGAAAACAACACATACAGTTGATGTTTTTGATGTACATACAGTTGATGTTTTTGTTGATGTACGATTCTGATGTTTTTGGAGACAGGGTCCGGGTCTGTGGCCCAGGCTGGAGCCCGTGGACATGACCATCTTTCACCACCAGCTTTGAAATCGCGGGTTCCAGTGATCATCCCACCTCAGCCTCCAGAGTGGATGGGATGATGGGCATCTTGATCCCAGACCCCCTGTTTGCATGGCTGCAGAGACGGGGTCTCCCTGCTTGGCCTGGGCAGGTCTTGGGCTCTGAGGCTACAGCCATCCTCCCGCCTTGGCCTCTCAGAGCACTGGGATTCTAGGCATGGTCCTCCATGCCAGGCTTTCTGGTTCATTTTTGATGAATGATCGAGGCCATGCCTGGGGCTCAGACTCATCATCTCAGCACTTTTGGAGGCTGAACCAGCGGTCGGCCTGAGCCTGTGGGCCGAGACCCACCCAAGCACCTCGGCAAGACCTTGTCTTTACCATCCATCCTAATGAGTGAGCATGGTGGCATGCGCCTGTCGTTCCAATTCCTCTGAAGACTGGGGAAGGACTCACCGGAGCCTGGTGGGCTGATGCTGTGATGGCTAGAAGCAAGCCACCGCCCTCCATCCTGGGCAATTGAGTGAGAATGGGACTCAAAGAAAAAAAAGGAGAAAGGAAAAAAAGAAGAGCATCCATTTGTTTTTGGAGTTCGGATCATCATGAACAGACAGAGATCATTTGTGAAAGAGGCTCCAGCCTTGGGCCTAGAGTTCCCAAAATACAGTGCATCAGCAGACAATCGGACTGTGTCTTTGGGAGGCCCATGTGTGTTACGAAGGGTGTCTTCAGCTCCCCAAGGAAAGGTCCACGTGGGCGGGGGATGATGGAATGATTGGGAGAGGAAAGGGCCCTCCCCACCCGAAAGTGGCAGACCAGGCGACTGCAACCTGGTCTGGCTGCAGTGTTGCTGGACTGCCTTGTACGCTCAGTGCCTGATGCCCCCTCTATCTTGGGGCCATCTGTTCCGTGAGCTCACATGCATCTTTGAGGTGTGGCACGAGTGTGGAGGGTGGAGGCAGGCCTTCTGGGAAGTGTGGTTGAAGGCATGGGGTGGAGGTGCCCAGTGGTCAACTTTGAAACCTCCCACAATGGACAGGTATGAATGTACCTTTTCCTCTCCCATCCCTTAGGGTGACTCCTCGAACTGGGTGGCAGGGTTAGTGGTGGTGGTGGAATTAATATTTGGAGTTAGAATCCGGCTCTGTCACCCAGGCTGGAACACAGGGGCTAGCTCACATCCACCACGGACTCCACCTGCTTGGCTATGGCAATCCTCTCACCTCGGCCCCACAAGTGGCTGGAATGACATGCTTGCAACACTACGCCCAGCTAATATTTGGATGTATTTTTCATGCCTGAGATGAGGTCAACCTCAGGGTCCTGGAGTGGTGTTGAACCCACAGGCTCAGGCCGTCCACCCTGGAAGGCCTGGATTCCAGGCTAAGGCCCTGAGCTTGGCCTGTGGTTATGGTGGTGGTGGTTGGTATTATTATTCTGAGTTGGAATCCTGCTCTGTCACCCAGGCTGGAGAAGAGGGGCCTGCTCTCGGCCACCGCAGTCTTCACTGGCTGGGCTCAGGCTATCTTCCCACCATGGCCTCCCGACTGGCCAGAAAGACAGGCATGTGCCACCACGTTCGGTTCATTTTGTTTCTTGTACAGACGAGGTATCGCCAAGGTGCCTGGGCTGGTCTCGAACACGGGGGCTCAGGTCATCCTCTCTCCTCAGCCTCCCAAAGCACTGGGTGATAAGCATGAGTCCCTACATCCAGCATTCACACCCCTCTCATAGCCCCACTGCGAGGCCCACTCCCTTCAGATGACCCGTACACCAGAAAGGACAGATGGAGTCGTCTGCCGAGCCCACCCAGGAGGACAGCCTCTTGCAGGAACATGTGCCAATGGGGGGGCCAGCCCTCCACCTCCCTTGTTCCCCAGGGTAGACCTACTTGATCCTCCCAGGGACAACCTTGGTGAAAGGGAGGACATGACTGTCAAACATTTGTCAGGGTGGGGATGGCCAAGTGACTCACGTCTGTCTCCTCATTACTCGGGGAGGCCGAGATGGGAAGATGGCCAGAGCCTGGGAGCTTGAGACCAGGCTGGACATCATAGCAAGCCCTCACATAGACCCCAAACAAAAGGCAGGAAACCTTGGGTGAGGGCAGGCCTCGGCAGGAGGATCACCTCCAGCCCAGAGTTCAAGATCAAGCAGGAAAACCCAGATGTCGCCCAAATGGAAAGTCTGTGATCGCAGCAGTTTTGGAGGCCCAGGTCAAGAGGATGTCCTGAGTTGGGGTGTTTGAGAGCAGGCTGGGCAGCCTAGTGAGTAAAGAAAAGGAGGAAAGAAAGAAAGAAAGAAAGAAAGAAAGAAAGAAAGAAAGAAAGAAAGAAAGAAAGAAAGAAAGAAAGAAAGAAAAAGAAAGAAATCTATTCTCCTGCAAAATTTCTTCTCTCAGTTCTTCCACCACCGCCCCGCCACATGTGAGTTTCTGCCAAGCTCAGCACCTACCAACCCCAACCCACCCCCAATGGCTGCCACCTATTTGATGCCTGAGTTCCTGAAGCTCACTGACCTGCTTCCTGTTGGTTCTCCTCTCCAAGGTGAGAAGTGTGCCCCAGGCAGGCTGACCCCCCAACTCGGCAACAAGGACCTATGCCAAGAAAGTTCAGGGACACATCCCTCACCCGGGAACATTTCGTGACCCGCAATCCAATTTTTCCTGACTGTAAAGCCAGTCGCCCTGTGAACATACAATGCACAGTTGAGAATGTTTTTGGATACAGGGTCTGGTTCTGTGGCTCAGCTTGGGGCCTGGGGACATGATGGTTGTTCACATACAGCCTCAAAATTGCAGGCAATCCTCCCTCCTCAGCATTCAGAGTGGCCAGGATGAAAGGCATCTCCATCCCAGACTCCCAGTTTGGATGGGTGCGGAGACAGGGACACCCTGTGGCCTGGGCTGGCCTTGGGCTCCTGGGCTTCTGCCATCCTCACACCTCGGCCTCCCAGAACACTGGGATTCCAGGCGTGGGCCACCGTGCCATGCCTTATGGTTTGTTTTTGATGAAGGATAAAGGCCAGAATTAGGGGTTGAGCCTCATCATCCCAGCGATTTGGGAGGCTGAGGCCTGTGACTGGCCCAAGCCCACATGCTGATACCTGCCTGGGCACCATGGCAAGACTTCATCTCTACCCTCCATCCCAAATAAGCTGGGCGTGATAGCATGTGCCTTTTGTTCCAGCTCCTTGGAAGTCTGGGAAAAGGCTCACTGGAGCTTGGTGGGCCGAGCCAGCGGTGGCCAGGAGTGAGCCACCACCCTCCTGCCTGGGCGATGGAGTGAGACTCTGACTCAAAGAAAAAAATAGAAAAAAAGTAAAAAAGAAGCGCATCCATTTGTGTATGGAGTTGGGATCATCATGAACAGACAAAGATCATTTGGGAATGAGGCCCCAGGCTTGTGCCTAGAGTTCCTGAAAGACGATGGATCAGCAGGCAATTGGTCTGTGGCTATAGGAGACTGAAGTGGGACCTTTGGAGCCCGGGAATTTGAGATTAGCCTTGGTCACATAGCGTGACTTTGTTGCTCCCAAACACAAACACTGGAGTTGTACATGGTGGCACATGCGATCCTGGCTACACAGGATGCAGTGGCCTCCATCCCTGGGTGTTTGTTTGCATCACCACTGACGACAGAACCTGTGAGTCCAGGTCGGGCAGCATGGGTAATGGCCATCAAGACCGCACCCTGGGATGCCAAGACAGGAGGCTGCCTGAACACAGGAGTCAGAGACCAGCCCAGGCAAAGTGGGCCGACCTCGTCTCAGTGAGAGGTCAACAAAATAGAGTCAGATGTGGTGGCCCTTGGAGACCTGTGTACTCAGGGACCTAGGTGGGAGGACCACCTGAGCCCCATAGGTCAAAACCCCAGGAGTCACGATCGTTCTGCCATGGCTCATCCCTGCCAACGGAGACTCTGGCAACAATACAGATGCATCCCATGTGCCTCACGATGGGCGTCCATAATTCCCCAGGGAAGGGTCTACCTGGGTGGGGGACGATGGAGTGATCAGGAGAAGAAAGGACCCTCCCCCTGCAAGAAGGTGGCAGACAGGGAGACCAGAACCTGGGCTGGTCGCTGCATTGCCATACTGCCTTGATCGCTCTGTGCCCAATAGCCACCATAGATCAGGGTCATCTGTCCCATGAGCTCACACATGTGGTAGTGGGGGGAACGAGTGTGGAGGGTGGAGGTAGGCCTTCTGTGGCACATGGCCCTTGGTGTGGGTTGAACTTGCCCGGGGTCCACCTT
>NW_007254779.1:0-1618 GCF_000164805.1 Carlito syrichta | reverse complement strand
CTTCTGTAGGTTTTTGGGATGGAGGACTCGTGTAAGCAAGATTCCTTATTCTTCCATAGCAAGAGGTCGTGTAGTGTTCTGTATAAGAGGACTCTCATTACTGAAATTCCTGCATGATTCTCAACAAGACGCCAAGGTATTTCCTGATGACCAAAAATTCCAGTTTCTTGGATATCAAGAGAAAGACTCCCATAAAGTTCTTGAGGAATTGGAACCCAAGATTCCTGGTTCCTTTTCAAAAAACACACTAAAAATGTGGCGACATAGATGCCCAGATTGCTGATTAAACCTTATCAAGAGACTTTGTTGATTTAGGCATTTGAGAACTCCAAGAACCGGATTCCCTTTCCGTTCTCAGGAAGGTGCCCTGATTTTCCCGGTCCATGTGGATTCCCAACACTGTGTACAAGAATGCTGATGCCCAGATGTTTCCTGGGGACGTTGAATCCATGAATCCTGGTTACATTTTAATAATTCGTACTAAATATTTGGCAACTTCAAAACCTTCGGCCCTTCTCCAAATAAAGTACAAACGGAAATTTAAGGATTAGCAAGTTCATCTTAAGACCAACGTTACATCCAAATACGGCAAGATGATACTTTTATTCCGGGAATCTGGCCTAAATTGTCCCGAGGAACCTAAAGGACTTGTACTATCAGATACTCGATTACAACTCTCAAGAGGACCAGAATGTCGCTGGAGTCCTGAAATGACTGATTCGTAATACCCACAAGCCAAATATCTCCGAAACATGAGATGAGCTTGAAGCCTTGATTCTTGTTTATACCGCAGCAAGAAACTCTGATTCTTTTTAGAACTTTCCAAGATGCTCTGTAGATTTTTGGGATTGAGGACTCGTGTAACCCCGATTCCTTAATCTTTCTTAGGAAAAGGTCATATAGTTGCCTGTAAATAAGGACTCCATTTCCCAGATTCATGCTCAAAAACACCATGATTAGTGTTTAGCCCATAGCAAGTCTACCTGAAGTTTTTTTGGAAATTGGGGACATGAGTAATGCAGATTCCTTATTCTTACTTAGCAATAGACAGTGAAGTTTCCTGTATGAGAGGACTCCCATTACCCAGAATTCTACTTCCATAACCTGATTCATGGTTACCTCTTAGGAAGATGGCCTGTAGTTTTTGGGATTGAGGACCCATATTAGGAAGATTCCTTATACTTCCTTAGCAATATGACGTGTATTTTCCTGTATATTACGACCTCCATTACCCAGCTTCCTGCTTCACTCTGCAGGATTCCGAGACAGTTCCTGGTGAACGAGAATTACAGTTTTTGGGTATCAAGAGAAAGACGTCCCCAAAATGTGGAATCTTCCAAACCCAAAATCCCAATTCCTACCTTCCCACACACAAGATTTTCCTGTACTTTGAGGTCAACTGAATCGAGGAATTTTGTACCAATATACCTTTGATTCTGGGGAATATGATTATGGTCGTAGATGTTCCTAGGAAACAAAGATTTGTTGTGCCAGATCCTGATTACAGCTAACAAGAGGACCAGAAAGATCCTTAGGATCTGTAATGACAGATTTAGCGTATCAACGGAGCAAGTAGCTTGAAAATGTAGAGACCCAGAAGCCCAGATTGCTGATTAAA
>NW_007254778.1:2225-2821 GCF_000164805.1 Carlito syrichta | reverse complement strand
AGGCTGCCTCAGCCCAAGTGTCAGAGACCAACCTGGGCGTCCTGGTCATACTATGTCTTAGCAAGAGTATCGAAAATCGAGTCACGTGTGTTGGCCCCTGGAGTCCTGGCTGCTCGGGGGCCGAGGTGGGAGGACCACCTGAACCCCACAGGTCAAGGGCCTGGGAGCCAGGATCATGCCTCAGTGCCCCAAACAGGCCGATGGAGTCTCTGGTGACAAAAAAGATGCCTCCACATGTGGCACAATGTGCATCCATGTCTCCCCAGGGAAAGATTCGCTTGGGTGGGGGACGATGGAGTAAACAAGAGAGTAAGTGCCCTCCCCTCTCCCAAAGGTGGGAGACAGGGCAACCAGGAGCTAGGCTGGCCGTGGTGTTGCCTGACCGCCTTGTTCAATGTGTGCCTGACAGACATCCTAGTGCAGGACCATCTGTTCCATAAGCTCGCACACATCTTTGCCATGGGGCACAAGTGTGGAGGGTGGAGGTAGGTATTCTGGGGCATGTGGCCAAATGCACAGGACAGACTTGCCTGCTATCCACCTTTGAAACCTCCCATGAACTTCAGGCCGGAAAGTGCCTTTTCTTCTCCCATCCC
>NW_007254778.1:0-496 GCF_000164805.1 Carlito syrichta | reverse complement strand
TCTGTCACTCAGGCCATAGTGCAGGGGCATACTCACGACCACTGAGGACTCCACATGCTGGTATCAGGTGATCCTCCCACCTCAGCCCTCCGAGTAGTTGGAATCATAAGCTTGCACCACCATGCCTGGCTAATATTTGGATTTATTTTTGATTGCTGAGATGAGGTCTCGCCCCGTGTCCCTGGCTGGTGTTGAACCTGCAGTCTCAGGTCATCCACTCACCTGGGACTCCGAAGGGCCAGAATGCCAGACTGAGGCCCAGAGTCCAGCCTGTGATTTTGGTGGTGGTCGTGGTTGGATTATTATTCTGAGTAGGAGTCCTGCTTTTGCCCAGGATGGCATGCAGGGGCAAGCTCACAGACACTGTGAACTCCACATGCCAGACTCAGGCAATCCTCCCATCTCTGTCCACCAAGTGGAGCCCCGGGGTCAGAGATCAGCTTGGGCAAGGTGACCAGAACACATCTCAGAGAAAAGGCCCCCAAATCGAGTCAGG
>NW_007254777.1:3450-4275 GCF_000164805.1 Carlito syrichta | reverse complement strand
GGCTCGAGCTGGACATAGGCTGCTGGTGTCCAGCCATCCTCCCACCTCGGACTCATAGGGCAGTGGGATTCCATGTGCAGAACACAGTACCAGACTTTCTGGTTTGTTTTCAACAAATGATCGAGGCCGGGCTTGGGGGCTCAGCCTCATCATCCCAGTTCTTTGGGATACTGAGGTCAGTGGCCAGTCCAAGCCAGTGGGCCAAGACCTCCACAGGCAACTGGGCGAGCACTCATCTCTACCCTCCATCTCAAATGACCCATGTGTGGTGGCACACGCCTGTCATTCTGGCTCCTTGGAAGGCTGGGGAAAGGCTCACTGGAGCCCAGTGGCCAAGGCTGTTGTGTCTGGGAGGGAGCCACCACCCTAAAACCTGGACAGAGTGAGACACTGACTCAAAGAAAAAAAGGAAAAAAAATAGAGCATCCATTTGTGCATTGAGCTGGAGATCATTGTGAACAGACAGAGATTATTTGGAAAGAAGGCTGCAACTTTGGGAGCAGGGTTCCCAAAAGATGGTGGATAGCAGACAATTGGGCCGTGGCTTTGGGAGGCCTAGGCAGGGGACCCCTGGAATCCGAGTATTCGAGACCATCCGGGGCCATGTAGCAAGACCTCATCTATACCCAGAGTGCAAACACTGAAGTTGTGCATGGTGGAGCCCAGGGTCCTGGCTACACGGGATGTGGTGGCCTTCGTCCCAGGGCATTCCTTTGCATTGCCCCCACTGACAGAATGTGCAAGTCCCAGCTGACCACTGTGGCTCATGGTTGTCAGCCCCGCACCTAGGGAGGCAGAGGCAGGGGGGTTGCCTGAGCCCAGGAG
>NW_007254777.1:0-2595 GCF_000164805.1 Carlito syrichta | reverse complement strand
GCTCACATCCGTCTTTGCCATGGGGCGTGAGTGTGGAGGGTGGAGGCAAGCCTTCTGAGGGCACATGGCCAAAGATGCGGGACAGACCTGCCCGGTGGCCAACTTTGAAACCTCCCACAAGTGACAGGCCAGAAAGTGACTTTTCATATCCCATCCTTGAGAGTGATTTCTTGTGCTGTGTGGCAGGGGTTGTTGGGAGCCGGCCATGGAGGCTCACCTGAACGTTAGGGATCAAGGTGGGCTGTGGACCTGAGACCACTAGGATGTGTTCAGGAACAGTTGACCCATTCCTGCCTCCTTTTTTTGCCACTTAGCCTGTCTCATTAGAAGGAATTTTGATGATCTAGGCATGAAGCTCTGAGAGTATGACAGGCATGGCTTACTTTAGGAGTCCATTGTTCCTGTTTCTCACAGACTGCGGTTTCAGCTTTAAACTTAACACAGTTCAAACTCAGGTCACATTTGGGAGCCTTCTATATGGTACAAGCTTCTTTATAAGATTTAAAAGTATATTTGTAAAATTAGTATATACATGTGGAGAGCTGTTTTCAGCTTTAGATGGTATAGATGATTATCTAGAGTTGCCAGAAATGGCCCAGCATGGACCTTGGGCTGGGCCACATTCCTAAGGGCCCAGCGCATTCCTGGGCTGCATTCCTTTAAACCAGTTTTAACTACGGTTAGTGTAGGGTTCTGCTACTTATTATAGAAATTGAATTTATTTTATTCTTAAAAATATTGTAGAATAGATTATACTACATCAGTGAATTATGTTAGTTCAAACATGATCAAACGTGATATTTTGTGGTTTAATAAGAATACAGCTAACTTTAGAAATTTCATTGTTTTTAATTTTCTACATTTAAAGTTTTGGCTTTAATACAATTTACAGTTTATATTTGGGTTTTATTTTTAGAAGACTTATTGCTGATGATCAGCTTTATATATTAGGATTAGGAATTAGAAACTTTTATAGAAGTTAAAATAGATATATAGGATTTTAGAACAGCCATTTTGTTAAGAGATTGCAATCAATTGTTCCTAAAAATGGCTCAGTGTGATGTTTTAACTGGGCCACATTCTTTAGGAATTGGTTTGGGCTATAATTAAGAGTTTCTATAGTGTAAGTAGAATTAGCATAAAATAGAAAGGAATTAGGATTTAAGTTGGTGATTGTGTTGTGTATGCATAATTTTTGTTATTTATTATTAGAATATTATGATATTAGAATTATTGTATTGCTTTTGAGGAATATTAACCAAGCATGAGGAATATTGAGATAATTTTGGGATTCTCCCTCCTCATGCTTGAGGAAACACCTGGTGGGTGGGGGACGCCCCTCATCCACATGTCTTTGTGTTCATGTAAATGTCTTGTGATTTAATTGGTATTGCCTTTCTTCATACTTGAGAAAACACCTGGTGGGTGGAGGACACCCCTCATCAACCTGGCTTTGTGTTCATGTAAAAGATTTGTGATTTAATTGGGATTGTCCTTCCTCATGCTTGAGGAAACACCTGGTGGGTGGGGGATGCCCCTCACCCACATGGCTTTGTGGTCACGTGAAAGTCTTGTGATTTTACCTGTGAAAATTTGGGATAAAAGGCTTATGGTTGTCCCATTAAATGGTTTCTGCACTAGACAGAATCCTGTCTCTTTCTTTCTCCCCCTGTCTCTTTCTTTCTCCAGAATAATCACTGATGCTGCCACACCTCCCAGGGACCCCCTAAATCTTTTTGCAGAGGCAGGCCCCCTGCAACTGCTACCCAAACGTGGGGACCTGGAAAGGTAAGATTTTTCTAGTTTCAGGGCGGCTAGGATCTTACCCAGGGTGCTGCAGACCCCTCTGTAGAGACAGGCAGAATGAGGACGAGTAAGCCAAGTTTTCTGAAGCCAGAGCCGTGATCTAATCATGGACCAGAGCCAATGTAAGAAACATTAAATGTTCATCAGTATCTTAATGAATAATCTTTCTAAGTGAGGAACTAAAGCCTCTTCTGTGGATTTAACCTGATTTTTGCATGTTATCCAGGAGCAGTGCCTGTCGTTCCCCAAAGAGGGGACAGTGAATCTAGACACCTGGTCTAAGGTGGGACAGGAGCTTATACTGTATTACACTAACCATGGTCCTGATAAAGTTCCCTCTGATGCTTTTTTCTTGTGGAATTCAATTAAAGATGCTTTAGACCCACAGCATGATTATGATAAGTCTCTCTCCAAGAAGACTGCTGAATATGATGATGAAGAAGACTCTGATACTTTCCTCTTTGCCCCACCTCTGCACCACCTTCAACTGATGATACTATTGTTCCACAGGCCCCTCAGGTGAGGAAAACACGGAAGGTGACTCCCGTCAAACATATACTCATACTCCTGCTGTAAGCCACTCATTTAACTACTCTAATAAACCACCCTTACAGGTTTTTCCAGGCAAGCAAATGCCTTTGCCTTTAGAACCAGTTACTCCTTATCTGTTTGGTATACAGGCAGCTCTAGTTGAAGCAGAAAAAGAGGGAGATTATAGTCTTTCAGCAGGCTTTCCTATAGTTCTCACACCTGGTAGCAATGGAGAACATGTAAGAGTCTGGGAAGCAC
>NW_007254776.1:3658-4794 GCF_000164805.1 Carlito syrichta | reverse complement strand
CCTACAGGTGCACGCTACCATACCCGGATAAATTTTTGATTTATTGTAGAGATGAGGTCTCACCAAGTTGCCCAGGCGGGTCTCAAACCTGCGAGCTCAGGCAATCCACTCACCTCAGCCTCTCAAGGCACGGGATTACAGACTGAGCCACCGAGCCCGGCTCACTTGTGTATTTTTTAATGAATTTTCTTAGTTCTTATCTTCATGATTAAACAGTATACTACAATTTCAACGTTGTCCCAATATTTCTGCTAACTGTGATTTAATTGACCCTCTACCCCAGGTTAAAATGACAGCAGTCATAAGTCTGGATGTTCTGAGACACCTGCACTTTCAAATATTCATTGTTACTGGTCCCTCATCCTTACTCATTTATGAGCACTAAATACCTCCTGCTTCTAGGCTCTGTGTCATCTTGTCTTTGTGTCACACCTGAGATGGAGGATTTATAAATCTTTAAAAACAGATGAGAAAAAAATCACAGGGGATTCAGAATCAACTGTTGAGTCACATTATCAACATACTAGTCATAGAGAAGCCTAATGTTAAAATTAGCAATGAAATCAGGTGTCAGTATAATACTACCTCTTTCCACCTCAGCTTTCCTCTTACTCATTGATGCCTTTTGTTAGTTTTATTGGTTCCTCTTCATCTCTCTGACTTTTAATTTTAGAGGCACCAGCACTCAACACTCGGCCTCCTTTTTCTTCCTGTGTGGACCCCTTCCACTTGTAATCTCATCCAGCCTCATGACTCTATCTGCCATTCATATGCCCTTTATCTTTTTGTATTTATATCACAGGCCAGATGCATACTCAAACTACAGAAACTCTTGTTTACCATGCTTACTTGATAATTGCACTTGAAATTCTAGTTAGCACCTCACATTTAACATTCCAGAACTAGCTTTATCCCTTCTGTATCCCATCCCTGTGAAGTCTTCTTTACTTTAGGTAATGCTCACTCAGTTCTTCCCATGGTTCAGGCCAGAAACCATGGGTCATCCTGGCCTCTCCTAGCTCTTTCATTTCCCACCTCCTGTTGATTGTAGCTTTAAAACCTACACAAAATCCGGTCATTTCTCTTCATTTTCACCACCACCTCCACCTGGTCCACATACCATCATTTCTCACCTG
>NW_007254776.1:0-2689 GCF_000164805.1 Carlito syrichta | reverse complement strand
GGTTAATAGTATAACTGACAGTTAAGTCATTTAACTAAACTTATAGAATTATAGTATAGTGTTAAGTTGATAATATTAATTGTTAAAAATATTGGGAGTCAGTGAACTGGGATTGAACCTAGAGTTAACTTAGAAAAGTTTTTTGTATTAATCAGGGTATAGAACAAAGAGTATAATATGAATGATTCATTGAACATTATGGAAAACACTTTGAACGATTTGTATTGAAATTGTGCACCTGTGACCTTAATGTAAGCACGGTAGGCATCATGGAATTCGAATTGTTTGCTTGGAAATTGCAGATCTTGTGGTGGTCTTGTGATGCATAGTTTGTAAGGCACTGAACTTGTACACCCCCAGTGAGTGATTATCACACTGCTGGAGGGTATAGAAAATGGTATATAAGTTGGAAGGAGTCCGAATAAAATTTGGCTCCAGTCCTGATCAGACTGCTCCCAGAAGAACTGCCTCCGAGTGGTCTTCTCGCCGTCTCCTGATTCTACGGTGCAGGTCCTAACCCACCCTTGGTCAGTGCTGGTCACTGACACTAGGGTGCACATACACACACACATACACACAAAATTCAAAAATGTCCTATGGGTACACACACACACACACACACACACACACACACACACACAAAACCCTCCCCACCTTCACCTCTTCCCTCTGACCTCAAGACATCATCTCCTCTGAGTCCTGTCCTTCTCTGCTTTCTTCATTCTGCCTCCTAGATCCTTCTTGGTTTTTTTTTTCCCCCTTGGCCTCTGACTTGCTTTTTCTTCTGCCTGGACTGTTCTTTCCTCAAATTTCCATGTGGTTTATTCCATTTCCTTATGCCTTTGCTTTAATATCCCCTTTTCATGGATGCCTTCCCTGACAACTTAAAACTGTAAACCCTCCCTCTATTCCTGACTACACTCTAAACCCAGGAATTTTCTATTTCTTCTTGCTTCTCATTTTTCTTTTCTTTTATTTTAATTTTTATTTTTTGTGTGGCTATTGTTAATGAAATTGTGCTTTTTATTCAGGCTTTTTTTTATTGTTGGTGTATATGATGTGGATTTTTCAGGTCAGCCTGGACTTCGAGAGTGTCAGCCTAATGGGTCAGCCAGCCAAACCCCAGAGAGGGTCATCGAGGGGCTGGTAAGTCTAGTCCCGGAAGTGTCAGCTCTAATGGGCTGGCAAGCCAAGCCCTGAGAGTGTTGCTGGTTCAGTGGGCTGGCAAGCCTAACCCCGGGGGTGTCTCAGCTTTGGAGTCTCATCTTCTTCCAGTAGCTTTCCTGGTTCAGCCGGCTCTGTCAGCTGGCAAGCCAGCCTCTAGGGTGCACATCTCTTTGGCCCCAACGATCTTTTACAGCTCTTCAAGTAGCAGCTCTTCAGGTTGAGGTTCTTGTCTCATGTCCAAGAATAATGAGGGACACGGACAGCCAGAACATGAGAAAGCAGAATTTATTGAGAGGACAGAAAAGCTCCCACAGTGGGAGGGGACCCAAAAGGGGTTGCCCGCTTCTCATTTTTCTATACATTTCTTATCACCACCTAGCAAACTATACAATTTGCCAGTTTATTGTTTATATTTTCTATCTGTTATCCCAATCACAAAGTAAGTTCCATGAATGCAAGACTTTTTTATTGTTGTTGAGTTGGAGTCTCTGTCACCCAGGATGGAGTGCAGTGGCACCTTCACAGCCACCACAACATCCACCCACTGGACCCAGGTGATCCTTCTGCCTCAGCTTTCCAAGTAACTGGAACCACAGGCTTGTGCTACCATGCCCGGCTAATGTTGGTTTATTGTAGTAACGAGATCTCGCCATGTCGCTCAGACTGGTCTCGAACCAGAGATCTCAGGCAATCCTCTCACTTCTGCCTCCCAAAAACTGTATCCCCAGTGCCCTTTACATAGTAAACACTAAATACATATTTGTGAAATGAATAATAATGGACATACCCTGAAATTTACATGTATTAATTAATTGAAATCTCACAGTAACCTCATGAGACAGGTCCTATCATCAGTTTCATTGTACAGATAAGGAAATGGAGGCACAAAGTGGATAAGTACCTGACTCAAGGTCACACAGAGAAGTTGAGTACAGGGGAGAAAACTTTTCACCCCAGGCAATCTAGATTCAGGTTTGAAATCCGAGCCACTTTGCTGTATTGCTTCTCAGAGCATTTCACCTCAAGACTGGATAATTTTAAATAAGCCATTCATCTAATGGTTTTGCTCTGTTCTTTTCCTTTCTGATTTATTAAATTAGAACGTCTCAGTGAAACAAGAATGCTCCCCAAACCTGGGTAGTTACAATGTAAAATTGCAAATGGGCAAAGTGAAAAGTAATGATTTTCCTCTCTGTCATCTATAAAATTAGGATTTAAGATTTTGTCTTTTTGGCATAGGACATCAGGCTGTTCACAGCCTATTTGCAATATTCAAGGGCTAGATAAGACTTCTCAGTTCAAAGGACAAGAGCTTTGACTGTCAAGCCTTGCACTCTGAGTTTCAGTTTCAAAAATCATGTAGGCCTGATGGAAATAAAATTGAACTTGAGTTTGAGTGTCAACTCTAAAATTTACAGGCATCATTACCCTGCCAGAAAATACTTGGTTTCCTCTTCTGCAAAATGAGACAGATCTTATCTAGGCTTCTTTATACCCATCCAGCATACTGCATTGTTCTATA
>NW_007254775.1:7376-8493 GCF_000164805.1 Carlito syrichta | reverse complement strand
CACTGGAAATCCAGGAGCGGGCCACTGTTCCAGACTTTCTGGTTAATTTTTGACACAGGATCGAGGCTGGGGTAGGAGGCTCAACTTCATCAACCTAGCACTTCAGGAGGCCAAGGCCAGCAACGAGTCCTAGCCCATGGGCCAAGACCAGCCCTGGAAACTTGGCGAGACCTCATCTCTACACTCCATCTGAAATGAGTCAGGAATGGTGGAATGCGTCTGTTGTTACGGCTTCTTGGAGGCCTGGGAAGGCTCACCATTGCCCAGTGGGCCAAAGTTGCGGTGGCTGGGAGCCATCCACTGCTCTCCAGTCTCAGCAATGGAGTGAGACTCTGACTCAAAGAAACAAAAAAAGGAAAAAAAAGAAGAGCATCCAATTATGTATGAGGTTGGGATCATCATGAACAGACAGAGATCATTTGGGAAGGAGGCCCCAGCCTTGTGTCTAGAGTTCCTGAAAGACTGTGGATTGATAGACAATCAGGCTGTGACTTTAGGAGGCTGAAGTGGGGGATTGCTGGAGTCCCAGAACTCGAGATCAGCCTGGTCCACGTATCAAGACTTTGTCACTCCCCAGAACGCAAACACTGAAGTTGCGCATGGTGACACCCACAGTCCTGGCTACACAGGATGTGGTGGCCTCCATCCTGTGGACTTCCTTTCCATCACCCCTGTTGATAGATCATGTGAGTCGAGTCTGGGCACCATGGATCACGGCCGTCAGTCCTGTGCCCTGGGTAGCTGAGACAGAAGGCTGCCTGAGAAAGGGTCAGAGACCAGCCCGGACGACATGGCCAGACCTCGGTTTGGTGAGAATTTCCCAAAATTTAGTCAAGCATGGTGACCCCTGGAATACTGGCTGCTCAGGTGCCGAGGCAAGAGGACTGCCTGAGCCTGGCAGGTAAAGGCCCCAGTAGCCACGATCATGCCACCATGCCCCATCCCGACCAATGGAGAGTCCAGTGACAAAAAAGGCCTCCCACTTGCATCATGACAGGCACCCTTGGCTCCACAGGGAAAGGTCTGCATGGGCGGGGGACAGTGTAGGGATTGTGAGAGAAGGGGGCCCCCACCCTGCTCAAAGGTGGCAGACAGAGCAACCGGAACCTGGGCTGGG
>NW_007254775.1:1760-5947 GCF_000164805.1 Carlito syrichta | reverse complement strand
GTACCCAAGGAAAGTCAATCCTCTGACTCGGCAATGAGGACCTTCTGCCAAGAAAGGCCAGGGACACATCGCTAACCTGGGGACATTTCTTCCCCCCAATCCCATCTTTCCTCACTCTAAAGCCAGTCACCCTGTGAACTAACCATGACCACACACGGTTGAGAATCTGTGTACAATTCTGATGTTTTTGGAGACAGGGTCTGGCTCTATGGCCCAGGCTGGAGCCTGGTGACACAAATATCATTCACCCTCAGCCTCAAAATCACGGGCTCTGGCAATCCTCCTGCCTCATCTCAATGGGAACCTCGACCCCAGACCCCATGTTTGAATGGTTGTGGGGACGGGCTCTCCCTGTGTGGCCTGGGCTGGACTTGGCTTCTTGGGTTCCAGCCATCCTCCTGACTCTGCCTCCCAGAGCACTGGGATTCCAGGCATTGGACACCGCACCAGGCCTTCTGGTTCGTTTTTGATGAAGGATCATGGCAGGGCTCAGGGGCTTAGCATTATCATTCCAGTGCTTTGGGAGGCCAAGGCCAGTGGCCGGCCAGAGCCCTTGGACTGAGACCCACCTGGCACCTCGGTGAGAACTCGTCTCTACCCTCCAACCAAAATGAGCCGGGTGTGGAGGCACACACCTGTCATGTTGGCTGCTCCAAAGGCTGGGGAAAGGCATGCTGGAGCCTGGCAGCCCGGGACTGTGGTGACTGGGAGCAAGTCAATGTCTTCCAGCCTGGGCAACAGAGTGAGACTCTGACTCAAAGCAAAAAAGCAAAAAAGGGAAAAGCAGAAGCATCCATTTGTCTATGGGGTTGGGATCATGATTAAGAGACAGAGATCATTTGGGAAAGAGCGCCAACTTTGGGCCTAGAGTTTCCGAAAGATGTGTCAGCAAACAATTTGGATTTGGCTTTGGGAGACCCAGGCAGGGATCCACTGTAGCCCGGGAGTTTGAGACCAGCCTGGGCCACGTAGTGAGATCTCGTCACTCCCTGCAATGCAAACATTCAAGGAGTGTGTGGTGACACCAGTGATCCCGGCTACACAGGATGCAGTGGCCTCCATCCTGAGGCCTGCTTTTGTGTCTCCCCCGCTGACAGCAAGTGCGAGTTCAGGTCAGGCACCTTGGCTCACAGCTGTCAGTCATGTGCCCTGGGAGGTCAAGTTGGCACACTGCCTGTGCCCAGGTTTCAGAGACCAGCCCAGAAGACATGGCCAGACCTAATCTCAGCATGAGGTCCCCAAAATCGAGTCAGACGTGGTGGTGCCTGGCCGACAGAGACACCAGCAGCAAAAAAGATGCCTCCCAAGTGCGTCAGTACGGTCCTCCATGGTCCCCAGGGAGAGGTCCGAGTGGGCAGGGGATGATGGAGTGAGCAGGAGAGAAAGGAGACTTCCCCCCACCCGAAGGAGATTGACCGGCGACCAGAATCTGGGCTGGTGGCACCATTGCCGAACCACCTTGATCACACTTTGCCTAATGGCTGGCAAAGCTTGGGGCCATCTCTTCCGTGATCTCACTCACATCTTTGCCATTGGGCAAGAGTGTGGAGGATGGAGGCAGGCCTTCTGGGGCACGTGGCCAAAGCGTGGGATGGACGTTCCTGGTGGCTACCTTTTACATCTCCTGGGAACAACAGGAGAGGAAACTGTTTTTTCTCTCCCATCCAACAGGGTGACTCCTCACACTGGTGACAGGGGTGGTGGTGGTGGTTGTTGTGGTGGTGTTAACTATTATTTGGAGTCGGAATTCCACTCTGTCACCCAGGTGGGAGCACAGGGGCACATTAATGGTCACCACAGACTCAACCTTCCTAGCTCGGGTGAACCTCCCATCTTGGAGCCCCCAAGTGGTTTGAACCACAGGCCTGTGCCTCCATGCCCAATTAATGTCTGGATTTATTTATTTATTTTTTTTGAGTTGGAGTCTCACTCTGTCGCCCAGACTGGAGTGCAATGGCCGCTCCCGGCCACCGCAGCCTCGACCTGCTGGGCTCCGGCGATCCTTCCGCCTCAGCCTCCCGAGTAGCCAGAATTACAGGCGCGTGCTACCACGCCCGGCTGATTTTTTGATTTATTGTAGAGATGAGGTCTCGCTGCCCAGGCAGGTCTCAAACCCGCGGGCTCAGGCAATCCACTCACCTCAGCCTCCCAAAGGCGCGGGATTACAGGCTGAGCCACCGAGCCCGGCTTGGATTTATTTTTGATGGCTGAAATGAGGTCTTGCCCAGTGTACTGGTCTGGTCTAGAACCATCGGGCTCAGGCCATCCTCTTGCCCTGGCATCCAAGCACAGGGATGACAGGCGTGGGCCTGCACACCCATCCTCCATATCACTTTCAGGGCTCCTCTGTGACCTGGGACCCTGGAAAGGGCAGCTGGAGTTACCCTCCGAACCTGTGCCATGGGGGTGCCTGGCATAGGGGCATGTCTCCACGGGGGTATCCACCCCTCTGCCCACCTCATTCCCCAGGCCGGAACCAATCGCTCATCCCAGGGGTCACCTCAGGGAAAGGGAGGGCATGACACTCAAACCATCTGGTATTGGCCGGCTGGGCAACACACGCCTGTCTCCTCCATATCGGGGAGGCCTAGATGGGAAGATGGTCAGTAGCCCAAGGGCTGAGACCAGGCTGGACACCATAACAATCCCCCAACTCAACACCAAGCAAAACCCAGAAAACCTTGACTGAGGGCAGACCTTGGTGGAAGGATCACCTCAGGCCCAGAGTTCAAGACCAGGCAAGACCAGGCAGGGTGTTGACCAAATGGAAAGCCTGTAATTGTAGCAGTTTGAGAGGCCGAGAAAGAGAGGAAAGCCCGATTAGGGACGTGTGAATGCAGTCAGGGCTACCTAGTGTGGAGACAAAGAGATAAAGGAAAAGAAAGAAAGAGAAAGAAAGGAAGAAATGCATTTTCCTGCAAACCTTCTGCTCAGTCCATCCTCCCGCCCCCCCACATGTGAGGGTCCCCAAAGCACAGCACGTTTCAGCCCCAACCCCCCCAATGGCTGTCCCCGCTTTGGTGCAGGATTTCCCGAGGATCCCTGACCTGGTGAGAAATGTGCCCCAGGCAGCCTGACCCTCCAACTCCGCAATGAGGACCTTCAGAAAAGAAAGGCCAGGGACACAACCCTCACCGGGGACATTTCTTCCCCCAGTCTCACTTTTTTTCTGGCTTTCAAGCCAGTCGCCCTTTGAACACACCATGAACAGTTGAGAATCTGTGCACTATTCTGATGATTTTGAAGACAGGGTCTGGCTCTGTGGCCCAGGCTGGGTCCTGGGGTAAGACTGTCATTCACCACCAGGCTTGAAATCATGGGCTCCAGCAATCCTCCCACCTCAGCCTCTGGAGTGGCTGGGACAATGAGCACCAAGACTCCAGACCCCCTGTTTGGATACGTGCAGATACGGAGTCTCCCTGCATGATCTGGACTGGCCTTGGGCTCCTGGGCATCAGCCATCCTCCTGCCTTGGCATACAAAAGCGCTGGGATTCCAGGTATGGGCAGCCATGCCCAGCCTTCTGGTTCGTTTTTGACGAAAGATAGAAACCTGGCTCTGGACCACAGCCTCATCATCCCAGTGCTTTGGGAGACAAAGGTCAGTGGCTGGCCTGAGCCCACGGGTCCAAGACGTGCCTGGGCAACTCAGTGAGACCTTATCTCTAACCTCCATTCCAAATGAGCTGGGCACGGTGATGTCCACCTGTCATTCTGGCTACTTGGAAAGTCAGCGGGGAAGCTCGCTGGAGCCTGGCAGAGAGAGAGGCTGCGGTGCCCTGGAGTGAGCCAGCATCCTCCAGCCTGGGTGATGATGTGAGACTCCACTTAAAAAAAAATAAGGAAAGGAAAAAAAAGCATCGATTTATGTATGCAGTTAGGATCATTGAGAACAGACGTATATCATTGGGGAAGGAGGCCTCAGACTTGGGCACAGAGTTCCTGAAAGATGGTGGATCGGCAGACAATCAGGCTGTGGTTTGGGAGGCCAAGGTGGGGTCCACTGTAGCCCGGGAGTTCAAGAGCAACTAGGGCCACGTAGCGAGATCTCGTCTCTCCCTGGAAGGCAAACACATGAGTCGTCCATGGTAGTGCCAGTGGCCCCCAGCTACATGGGATACAGTGGCCTCCATCCTGGGGCATACCATTGCATCGTCCATGCCGACAGCATGTGTGAGTCCAGGCCGG
>NW_007254775.1:0-729 GCF_000164805.1 Carlito syrichta | reverse complement strand
TATGGCCTCCACTGACTTGGCTCAGTGTGCTGTGGCCTCCTAAATGACCGGAGCGATAGGCTTGATCCATCACACTCAGCTCATTTTCTTGACATCTTGTACAGATGAGGTCTTGCCGAGGTGCCTGGGCTCATCTAAAATCCGGGGACTCAGGCCATCACTCACCTAAGCCTCACAGAGCACCAAGATGACATGGATGAGCCCCTGCACCTGGCCTCCACACCCCTCTCTGGGCCCCACCTCATGGCCCAAACCCTTCCAATGACCTGGAACTGTGGAAAGGGTGGCAGGAGTCATACGCCAAACCCTCTCTTGGTGGAGCGACTGGCACAGGGTTGTATCTCCACCAGGGCACCCACTCCTCCCCCTGTATTGTTCCCCAGGGTGGAGCTGCATGCTCCTCCCAGGGCTAGCCTCCAGGAAAGGCAGGGTGTGACTCTCAAACCTTCAGTGAGAGGGGCATGGCTGGGTGACTCACGCATGTCTCCTTGGCACTGGGGGAGGCAGAGACGGGCAAAACACCTGGGTCCAGGTCCTTGAGACCAGGCTGGACACCATCTCAAGCCCCCATCTCGACCCCAAGTAAAACCCAGAAAACCCTGGGTGAGGACAGGCCTATAGCAGGAGGATCACCTCCTGCCCAGAGTTCAAGAACAGGAAGGAAGACCAGGATGTTGACCAAATGGAAAGCCTGTGATCGCAGCAGTTTGGGAGGCCCAGGCCAAGAGG
>NW_007254774.1:2682-4262 GCF_000164805.1 Carlito syrichta | reverse complement strand
GGTGGATCGGCAAAAATTTGGCTGTGCTTTGGGAGGCTGAGATGGGGGACCGTGGAGCCCGGGATGTCGAGACCAGCCTGGGCCAAGTAGTGAGACCTCCTTGCTCCCCAGAATGCAAACAATGGAGTCACACATGGTGGTGCTCATGGTCTCAGTTACACGGGATGCAATGGCCTCCATCCCGGGGCATTCTTTTGCATCGCCCCCACTGACAGAAGTCCATGCCGGGTACCTTGGCTCAGGGCCGTCAGCCCCTTGCCTTGGGAGGCCGAGGTGGGAGGCTTCCTGAGCCCAGGGGTAAGAGACCAGCCTGAGTGACTTGGCCAGAACTCATCTCAGTGAGATGTCTCCAAAATCGAGACAGGCATGGTGAACCCCGGGTTCCTGGCTGCTCGGGGCCGAGGAGGGAGGACCAGTGTGAGCACCACAGGTCAAGGCCCTGGGAGCCACGATCATGTTGCCATGCCCTAGCCCAGCCAATGGAGACTCTGGTGACAAAAATGAGGCCTCCCACGTGCATCAATATGGGCGTCCCCAGCTCCCCAGGGAAAGGTCTGTGTTGGTGGAGTAGATGGATTGATCAGGAGAGGAAGGGGCTCTCTCCACAATCGAAAGTGGAAGACAGGGTGACGGGAACCTGGGCTGGCCACAGCCTTGCTGAGGCACCTTGATCGCTTTGTGCCCAATGACCACATTAACTAGGCCCATCTGTTCTTTGAGCTCACACACATCTTTCCTGTGGGAAATGAATGTGGAGGGTGGAGGAAGGCCTTCTGGGGTGCATGGCCAAAAGCACAGGATGGACATGCCCAGTGGCCATCTTTGAAAACTGCAAATGACAGGCTAGCAAGTGCATTTTCCTCTCCCAGTTGGGAGAGGATGCCACCTCATGCTGCATGGCAGGGGTGGTGGTGGTGGTGGTGATTATTATTATTTGGAGTCAGAATCCTGCTCTGCAAGGCCGGAGTGCAGGGGCACACTCATGGCCACTGTGGACTTCACCTGCTGGGCTCAGGCGATCCTCCTGTCTTGGTTCTCACCTTGGCTGGAACCACAGGCCTGTGCCACCACACCTGGTTAATTTTTGAATTTATTTATAATGGATGATATGAACTCTCACCCATGTCCCAGGCTGGTGTCAAACCTGCAGTCTCAGGCAGTCACTCACCTGGGCCTCGTAAAGGCAGGGATACCATGCTGAGCCCCTGAGCCTGGCCTGTGGTTGTTGTGGTGATGGAGGTTGGTAAAATTATTCAGAGTAGGATTCCTGCACTGTCGCCCAGGTCAGAGCTCCTGGACCTGCTCTCAGCCACTGCAGCCTAGACAGACTGGACCCAGTGATGCTTCCACTGTGGGTTTCCAAGTGGCCGGAACAAAAGGCCTGTACCACCAAACTCAGCTCATTTTTTGTCTTCTTGTAGAGATGAGGTCTCTCCAAGGTGCCCAGGCTGGTCTCGAACCTGGGGGCTCAGGCCATCCTTTAGTCTCGGCCTATCGGAGAGCCATGATGACATCCGTGAGCCCCGCTCCTGGCCTCCACTCCACTCTCGCAACCCTACAGTGAGGCCCACTCCCTTTCA
>NW_007254774.1:0-1928 GCF_000164805.1 Carlito syrichta | reverse complement strand
GACAAGAAAGAAAGAAAGAAAGAAAGAAAGAAAGAAAGAAAGAAAGAAAGAAAGAAAGAAAGAAAGAAAGAAAGAAAGAGAAAGGAAGGAAGGAAGGAACGAAAGAAAGAAAGAAAAACAGAAAGAAAGAAAGACATTCATTCCCCTGCAATTATTCTGCCCTAGTCCTTCCCCCTCCAAAAAATTGTAAATTTCCCCCAAGCTCAGCATCTTTCAACCTCAACCACCCCAATGGCTGCCCCCACATTGATGCGGGAGTTCCCAAGACTCCCTAGTTGGGTTCCTGCTGGCTCTCCTCTTTGAGATGTGAAAGGTGTCCCAGGCCGGCCGACCCTCCGACTCAGCAATGAGGACCTTCTGCCAAGGAAGGCCAGGGATACATTCCTCACCTGGGGACATTTCTTCCCCCAATCCCATTTTTCCTGGCTGTAAGGCCAGTCGCCCTGTTAACACACCTCATGCAGTTGAGAATCTGTGTATGATTCTGATGTTTTTGGAGACAGGATCTTGTTCTGTGGCCCAGGCTAGGGCCCGGGGACACGACCGTCATTAACTGCCATCCTAGAAATCATGGGCTCCAGCGATCCTCCCCCCTTAGTCTCCAGAGTGAATGGAATGATGGAAACCAGAACCCCAGACCCCTTGTTTGGATGGGTGCAGAAATGGGATCTCCCTGCATGGCCCAGGCTGGCCTTTGTATCCTGGGATCCAGCCGTCCTCCCACTTTGGCCTTCCAGAGCACTTGGATTCCAAACGTGGACCACCGTGCCAGTCTTGGTTCATTATTGATGAAGGATCAGGGCCAGGCTCTGGGGCTCAGCCACGTCATCCAGGCTCTTTGGGAGGCCAAGGCCAGTGGCCGGCCCGAGCCTCTTGGCCAAGTCCTGCCTGGGACCCTCAGCATGACTCGTCTCTACCCTCCATCGCCAATGAACTGGGCTTGGTGGTGCACACCTGTCATTCTGGCTCCTTGGAAGGCCAAGGAAAGCCTCATGGGAGATCAGCAGGCCAAGGCTGTGGTGGATGTAAGTGAGTCACCACCCACCAACCTGGGTAAAGTAGTGAGACTCCTACTCAAAGAAAAAATGAAAAAAGGAAAAACAAGAAGAGCATCCATTTGTGTATGGAGTTGTGATCATTGTGAACAGAGAGCATTTGAGAAGATGGTGGATCAGCATACAATAGGGCTGCGGCTTTGGTAAGCTGAGGTGGGAGACCACTGGAGCCCAGGAGTTCGAGACCACCCTGGGCCACATAGTGAAATCTCATCACTCCCCAGAATGCAAAAACTTGAGTCACACCTGGGAAACCGAGGTGAGAGGCTGTCTTAGCCCCGGGTTTGGAGACCAGTCTGGGCTACATAGTCAGACCTCATATAGGCAAGAGGTCCCCAATATCGAATCAGGCATGGTGGTCCCCAGAGACCCAGATGCTTGGGGACTAAAGTGGCAGGACTGCTTTGGCCCCCAGATCGAAGTCCCGGGAGCCACGATTGTGCTGCCACACCCCATCCTGGCCGACGGAGACTCCAGTGACAAAAAAGATGCCTCCCACGTGCATCAGGAGGGGCATCCACAGCTCCCCAGGGAAAGGTCCATGTAGGCAGGGAGTGAAAGAGGGATTGGGAGATGAAGGGGGCCTCTCTCCACCTGAAGGTGGCAGAACCGGGCAACCAGAACATGGGCTGGCCTCAGCGTTACCAGACCAGCTTGATTGCTCTGTGCCCAATGGCCACCGTAGCTCGGGGCTGTCTGTCCCGTAAGTTCACACTAGTCTTTGCCATGGAGCATGACTGTGGAGGCTGGAGGCAGGCCTTCTGGGATGCATGGCCGAAGGAACCAGGGAGCCCACCCCTTCACCTGACTCGATCCCAAGGGTGGACCTGCTCACTCTTCCCATTGGTCACCTCTGGAAAGGGAGTGTGTGAC
>NW_007254773.1:4104-5138 GCF_000164805.1 Carlito syrichta | reverse complement strand
CAGCAGAAAGACTCCCATAAAGTTATTGGGGAACTGGAATCTTAGATTCCTGGGTTCCCTTAACAGGACCTCCCCAAAATGTGGACTCTCTTTAACCCATGTCCCCATTCCACCAGCCCGACCACAAGAAATTTCTGTAGTTTGAGTTAACCTGAACCGAGGGATTTTGTACCAATACACCATTTGAATGCTGGGGTACCTGATTATGGTCCTAGATGTTCATAAGGCACAAAAGGACATTTGGGTCAGATCTTCGATTACAACTATCAAGAGAATAGAATGTTCCTGGAGATCTGTAATGACCTATTAAGTGTATCTACGGAGCTAGTAGATGTGAAAAATATAGGAACCCTGAAGCCCAGATTGCTGAGGCCCTGTATATTCTGGTGAATCAGAACTCCTAGAGCAGGATTTCCGTTTCTTTCTCAACAAGATGCCCTGATTTTCCCTCGTGATGTGAATCCAAAAACACTGTTTAAAAAGAGGCAGATGCCTAGAAATTACCTAGGGTCATGGAATCCATGAATCCTTGTTACGCTTAAAGGTACGTAATAAATATCTGGCAACATCAAAACACCAGGCTCCTATCGGAATAGAAGGACAAATAGAAGTTTTAGGATTAGAAGGTACATCTTAGGGTGATAGTTACATAGAAATATGGTGAAAAGATTCTTTGTGTCTTGTAATCTTCCCTTTGTTATCCTGAAAAACCCAACGTACTTGAGGGTCCACATTCTCAGTTACAACTATCAAGAAGACCAGAAGTTTGCTGAGAATCTATAATGAAAATATTGTCATATCCAACAGGCCTCTACCCTAAAGAATGTGTCTAAATAGAATCCCAGATTCCAGATTAGCCCTTATAATGTAACCATGTACAAATCTTGGATTGGTGACCCCCGTAACTCAGATTCTTTTTGTTCTCAGTAAGACTCCCGGAAGTTACCTCACGACGTGGAAGTACAAACACTTATACCAATAATCATAAGCCCAAAAGGTCTGAAGGGCCCTGGATCCAAGATTGCTGGATCCCG
>NW_007254773.1:0-3923 GCF_000164805.1 Carlito syrichta | reverse complement strand
TGAGTAGAAACGTTCTGGGGACATAGTATCCGAGATTCCTGTTTCATTCTCAGATGAATGACCAGATGTTTCCTCGTTCCCTAGAAGTCCAGACACGTGGCTGCCAATAGAAAGACTCCAGAATGCTACTATGGACTTGTAAACCAAGACACTGGTGTCCTCCCAAAAATACCTTCTAAACATGGTGCAACATCTAAACCTAAGGTATTAATTCGGAATAGCTGAACCACCAGATGTTTCTGGAGTCCGAGTTAACCCTGATCTAAGGGCTTTAATTCAAAACACCCGAGATGATTACTTGTGTCCTGGTATTTGGCGTCAGAGGATCCAGAATCTAAATGGACTTGCAGTGCCATATTTTCGTTAAAACTATCGAGAGGACCAGAATATTGTGAAACTTCTGGAATGAGTGATTCTTAATATGCTCGTAGTTTCCAGCTCGGAAAAATATGGGGACGTCGAAGTCCGAGTCTTGTAGGCCTTACCAAGACGCCCTGAACATTTTTGGAATTGAGGACTCATGTTACCCAGATTCGTTATTCTCCCTTAATAAGAGCCCGTGTAGTTTCCTGTATATGAGGACTCCCATTCCCCAGATTCTTGCTTTGAAATCCTGATTCCTGTTTAGCCCTTAGCAAGACGCCCAGTAGATTTTTGGCATTGAGGTCTCATGAAAACCGGATTACGTATGCTTTCTTAGATAGAGGCTGTGTAGTTTCCCGTATATGAAGACTCCCATTACTGAGAGTCCTGCTTCAAAACACTGATACTTGTTTAGCCCTTAGAAATATGCACTGTAGATTTTTTGGATTGAGGACATGTGTCGCCCAGATTCTTTGTTCGTCCTTAGATGGAGGTTGTGAAGTTTCCTGTATATGAATGCTACCAATTCCCAGATTCGTGCTTCAAATCCCTGATACTTTTTCTCCCTTAATAAGACTCCCTGTAGGTTTTTGGGATTTGAGGACTTATGTAACCCAAATTCCTTATTCTTCCGTAGTAAGAGACTATGTTGTTTCCCGTATATGAGGATTCCCGTTTCGCAAATTCCTGCTTAATTCTCAGCCATACCCGAGATATTTCCTGGTGAACATAGAATCCAGTTGTTTGTATATCAATAGAAAGACTCCCATAGAGTACCTGGGAACTGTAATCCAAGCTTCCAGATTCCCCTTAACAAGACATCGTAAAAATGTGAAATATTCTAAACCCAATATCCCAATTTCCAGCAGCCTGACCACAAAAAATTTCGGTATTTTGAGGTAAACTCAAGCGAGTGATTTTGTCAGAAAATACCAGTTGATTCCTTGGGAACTGGATTATTGCCGAAGATGTGGTTAAGGAACAAACGAAATTGTAGGTTCAAATACTCAATTACAGCTATCGAAAATACTGGAATCGCTTGAATCTGTAATAAGAGATTTTAGGTATCCACGTAGCAAGTAGCTGTGCAAAATGTAAGGACCTACAAGCCCAGATTCCTCATTAAACCTTATCAAGAGGCTATATAGATGTTGACGATTGTGGACCGCTGATCCCGCAATCTCTTCTCATTCTCAGCAAGAGCCTGATTTTCCCTGGCGATCTGAATTCCAAAATTCTGTATGCAAAGAGACAGATGCCCAGCTGCTTCCCAGGGAAGTGGAATCCGTGATTCCTGGTTACCTTTAAAAATATGTACTACATGCTTAGCAACCCCAACCCCTCCATGCTATATCAAATAGATTCACAAAAGTAAATTTTAGGATTACAGGATACATCTTAAGACAAGAGTTACACACAAATATGGCGAGATGATGCCTTAGACATGTCATCTGCATTTATTTGTGCCGAGAACCCCAACTGAATTGTATGGACTGTTTCTTTATGACAACAATCAAGAGGACCAGAAAGTTGTTGGGAATTTATATTGACATTTGTCCTTTCCAAGTGGCAACATGCTTTGAAGAATTTGGAGAACTAGAAGCCCAGATTCCAGATAAGCCCTTATAATGGAGCCCTGTAGAAATGGATTGAGTCCTCCCAGAAACCACATTCCTTTTTTTATTATCAGGAAGGCTCCCGGACTTTTTCCGGTAACGTAGAAGTACAAACTCATACATACCAATACACAAACGCCAAGAAGTTTCCCAGGAAGAAGCGAAGATTGCTGGTTCCTTAAGAATACATCCTAAATATGTGAGAATCCCTAATCCCACATTCTTAATGCGAAAACTTATGTCCAGCAGTAATTTCTGGACTACGAGGTAAACCTGAAGACAGTGATCACATTAACAACTGGCAGATGATTTCGTGGATTGTGGATTTTGGCCTCACAAGACCCTGTGAAACAAACGGACCAGTAGGCCAGATTCTCAGTTACAACTATCAAGAGGTGCAACACATTCCTGGGGAACGACAATGCCCGATTAATTGTATGCATATAGGACGTTGCTCTGAATAATATGAGAACCAGGACTCCCAGAATCCAGATTAGCATTTGCTAAAGTCCCTGTCAATTCCTAGGTATGAACACTGCCTTAAGCCACGGATATTTTAGCGAATGCCCAGAGGTTTGCAAATTACATGGAAACCGAGTTTCCTGGTTCCTCTTTAGTAAAGCGTGTAGATACTTTCAAGGGACACAGTGACCCAGATTCCTATTTCGTTCTAAGCAAAACGTCGAGATGTTTCCTGTTGGCCTGGAAGTCAAGACTCTGGTATACCCATAGAAACATGACAAGAATATGGCTGTGGACGTGGAATCTAAGACTCCTGGTTCCTTCCCAAAAACACCTCAAAAAAATTGAACACCTAAACCCAAAGTCCTAATAACAAACAGCAGAGCCACTGAAGTTTATGGATTATGAGGTAACACTGAGTACAGGGCTTATATACAAAATATCCGAGAGAATATCTAGTCTCCTGTATCTGGAATCAGAGGTTCCGAGTATCTAAATGAACTTGTATTGCAGGTTCTCGTTCACAACTATCAAGAGTACCAGAGTGTTGCTGGAATCCAGGAATGATTGATTCGTAATATCCACATAACAAATAGCTCTAAAACATGATGGTGTGCCGGGTTCGGTGGCTCAGCTTATAATTCCGTGACTTTGGGAGGCTGAGGTGATTGGACTGCCTGAACCCGCGGGTTCGAGACCCGCCTGGGCAGAAAAAACTCGTCTCTGCAATAATTCAAAAATAAAATCAGCCGGGCGTGGTAGCGCATGCCTGTACTTTCGGCTACTTGGAAGGCTGAGACAGAAGGATCACCAGAGTCTAGCAGGCGAGGCTGCGGTGGCTGGGACTGGCCACTGCACTCCAGTCTGGGCAACAGAGTGAGACTCCATCTCAAACAAAACCCAAAAAGAACATGAGGGGTGCTTGAAGTCCTTATCTTGTTTAGCCCTTAGCAAGACACGCTGTTGATTTTCAGTATTGAGGACCAAGTAGCCCAGATTCCTTATTCATCATTCGCAAGTGTCCTGAAATTTCCTGTATATGACGACTCCCACTTCCCAGACTCCTGCTTCATACTCAGCAAGACACCGAGATATTTCGTGGTGATGTAGAATTCAAGTTGTGTGGATATCAATTGAAAGACCCCCAGGAAGCTGGGCTCGGTGGCTTAGCCTGTAATCCTGTGCCTTTGGGAGGCTGAGGTGAGTGGATTGCCTGAGCCCATGAGTTCGAGACCTGCCTGGGCAGTGAGACCTCCTCTCTACAATAAATCAAAAAAATCAGCTGGGCGTTGTAGCGCATGCCTGTAATTCCGGCTACTGGGAAGGTTGAGGCGGAAGGATCACTGGAGCCCAGCAGGTAGAGTCTGCGGTGGCTGGGAGCAGCCACTGCACCCCAGTCTGGGTGACAGAGTGAGACTCCAACTAAAAAAAAATAACAAAAAACCTTTGTCAGGCTTGGTGGCTCAGCCTTTAATCCCGCGT
>NW_007254772.1:2168-2862 GCF_000164805.1 Carlito syrichta | reverse complement strand
TTCTGACAAACTGTCATTCATACACATTGTGATCTGTTCTACACTGCTTTCCTCTTCCTTTCTTCTCTGAACATACTCACATGTATTATATTCCTGAACACTGCTTTCTCTCTAAATGCGTCCCATAGACGCACATGATCTGTTATAATTCCTCTGTCACCTCCTTTCTGTGTCGCTTTGGTCACATCACTTAAGCAATCTGAGTCTGTTTCTTCTTTGGCAGAAAGAGGATCATGGCTCTCCCCAGGGGTTTGACAGTTCAGGGATATCAAGAAGAGGAAGAGTCTTGACCCAAAGTGTGTTTAACCCATTCATACCTGTCTTCTGGCATTTCCCCTCCCCAGCCCCTGCGCCTCCCTTTCCACACCCCTTCCACTGCTTACCTGCAACGGTACTGCAGCCCCAGGAAGACAGCAATGTGGACTTTATATTAAATAACAACTCTCCAAATAAATCTGAGCAAGGATTCTGCAGAGTCGAGCAGGTCCGGGAAAGGGAAGGACCTTGGCTCTGCTTTGAATAGGACCCCAAGAGCTTTGGGAGGAAATTAAACCATACAGATGAGGGGCGTCACACCATGCAAGTTGCATTCTAGGCCGGCCATTCTGGCAGCTATTGGTGTGGGAATGGGAGCTCTCAGTAAACAGGAATGATCATTCATTAGCAGAGTATCTGGTATGCACATCCTACCTAC
>NW_007254772.1:0-747 GCF_000164805.1 Carlito syrichta | reverse complement strand
GACATGCACATATATCAGAAAATGTCGTGGATTTGCTTCACAACCAGGAGCAAGGCCCCTTAATTGTGCATCGGATGACTATCAGTCTAGTCGACAGTGTCAGAGTAGGTGACAGCCAAATCTCTCCTCACTATGAGGCTTCTTGCAGCTGAACAAGCTGCCACCCCCAGGTCACACCGGGAGCCCAGTTCTCCTTACCTGCCATGGAGTGCTCAGTTCTAGGCACAGCCTGGGAGACAGACCAAAGTTCTCAGGTAAATTGTCCTTCACCAAGGCTATCTTTTTATAGGGAACGCAAAAGCGGGAGGTGTCACACACACAGGAATATGCATCTCTTTCTCAATGAACAGTTGGGATCTAGCTTTTATGACCACTAGGACATAGCCTTGTGCTGTTCTATGGGTATTCTGGGCATTTCTTTGTCTTTGCCAAGAAAAAATGCTTGTCAAACACGTCCTTGGGGTCACAGGATTCACTGTGGACAATAGGAGGTCACAAAGCAGCAAGAATATGGTGTCTGAGTAAAAGTGTGGGGTTTCACACCTCCGCCCTACCGTGCCCATCTGTGTCCTGGTCTGACGACTCAGTTGCTGGTTAGCAGGAGTTCTAATGGAGCAGAATAGAAAGGACTAGAGAATATGATACTTGGTCAGGATAAACACTGCCCTGTGAACGTATTGAATTCTCACATGACCTGTGGGTGCGTTGAACTGTGACACTGTAGGTGCCATTTAAAACTTGCCTCAT
>NW_007254771.1:514828-515698 GCF_000164805.1 Carlito syrichta | reverse complement strand
GCCCAGGCAGGTCTCGAACCCGTGGGCTCAGGCAATCCACTTACCTCAGCCTCCCAAAGGCGCGGGATTACAGGCTGAGCCACGGAACCCGGCCAAGACTGGTATTTTAATCTCTTGGTATTTTTAATCTTATATAATAAATAATATTTGAATTTCTCTAATGATTCTTAAAATCTAGGGCCATGTATTGCATTTTATATCTTATGTCTTTTAAATTTCTTTAATGTATACCCCTCACCCCTTTTTGGTGACGGTGACTATTTGAGGAAACCAAATGTGTTGTTTTGTACCAGGCACAGTGGGTCACTCCCAGCACATTGGGAGGCGGAGGCGAGAGGATTGCCTGAGCCCAGGGGTTCAAGACCAGCCTTGACCTTGTCTCTACAATAAATCAAAAAAATTAGCTGGGCCTGGTGGTGCATGCCTATAGTTCCAGCTACTTGAAAGGCTGAGGCAGAAAGATCATCTGAACCTAGCACCTCGAAGCTGCCATAACTGTGAGTGTGCCACTGCATTCCAGCCTGGGCAACAGAGTGAGACTCTGACTCAATAAATAAAATAAATAAAAATATTGAGTTTTATATGATTTATAAGTATATTAAATAAACATGTACTCAGGCACATGATCAAAATATTTTTACTGGTAAAGGTACAGTATAAATTGTTTGAAACTATATGGTTTTATTACACAGATGCTTATTACACTCATTTTTCAGTTTTCTGTAGGTTTGAAGTTTTTCAGAATAAAAAGGAGAAAAAGTAGACATTAAAAAGACTAAAAGCTGGGCTTGGTGGCTCAGCCTGTAATCCCGTGCCTTTGGGAGGCTGAGGTGAGTGAATTGCCTGAGCCCGCGGGTTCGAGACCCGCCT
>NW_007254771.1:490791-514425 GCF_000164805.1 Carlito syrichta | reverse complement strand
GCCACTGCACTCCAGTCTGGGTGACAGAGTGAGGCTCCAACTCAAAAAAAAAAAAAGACTAAAAAAGAAAGTTTAAAAGATTCCTATTCTATTTTGCCACTTTTTCAATGTGTGATCTTGTTAACAATTCCAGAGGCCACCGAAAACTGCTCAATCAAAGTTGGTAAAGCTAGGGATGTGGGCATTTCTAACAGACCTTTCTGGAGGCTTTGATGTTCAGTGGTATAGAGAGATGATGCTTACCTTGTGTTTTGTCATGATTTCCAGAACATACAACCTTCCTTAGTCTTTTGCATCAGTATTTATGGATCATGGACTCTAGGCCAGGCACAATGCTGAGAACTGGGAATGTAAAGGATAAGGCGGACCAGAGAGATAGAGGCAGCTCTGTGGGCAGTGTGTAGTTGGTTTGTGATTTGTTGTGTTTGAGACTGAGTCTTGCTCTGTCACCCAGACTGCAGTTCAGTGGTGCTCTCACTGTAATCTGAAACTCTTGGGCTCAAGCTATGTTCCTGCCTCAGCCTCCTGAGTTGCTAGGACTATAGGCATACACCCCTCTGCCTGGCTTATTTATTTATTTATCTTTGGTAGAGAGATGGGGTCTTGCTATGTTGCCCAGATAGGTTTCAAACTCCTGACCTTGAGTGACCCTTTCTCTTCAGCCTCCCAAAGCACTGGGATTACAGGTGTGAGCCACCATGCCTGGCCTGCAGTTGGTTATGATGACATTTAACACACTCGTTCTATTCACCTGTTGTGTTTCTTTGTTCTCCTTTAGGATTATGAAGAAGCTGTGCTCTTGCTATTAGAAGGCACTGCCTGGGAAGAGGCTCTAAGGCTGGTAAGAGAATTTTTAAAATTCTTTGTATGTTGGGGGTTAAGCAGAGAGAGCGAGCAAGGGATTCTAGAACTGCAGGAATCCTTTGCCTTCTGAGATTAGTGAAATTAAGTAAGTAGAAATAGTTCAGGTTCCCAGCCTAAGGATAAGTATTATTTTAAAGATCATTTGCAACATTTATCCTTGATAATGTTTCCGTTTGAATTAGACTTCTAAATGTAAAATATTACTGTTTTTTACTGAAATGAGTTTAGTTCCTTTGGCTGCCTTGTAAGAGACCTGCTTCTTAGGAAAATATCGTGGTCACCTCTGAAAGTGGTTCATATCTTTCTAAGACTCTTACCCTTCCAGTGGCTAGAAGTTTCCCTACCTAAAATTACTGTATTTTTTTTCTAGGTATACAAATATAACAGACTGGATATTATAGAAACCAACGTAAAGCCTTCGATTCTAGAAGGTGAGGGTTACATTTTAGATGGAAATCCTCATTTTGAAGTTTAGAGAAGGGTAAGGGAGAGAGATGGAGAGTTTCCTTCTTCTATTGTATTTTTAAATAATATGTTTTATAGACTCAAGCAAAATTACCCACTGGGTATAATATTTAATTCTCATCAGAAATTTTAAACACTCTAAACTATTAAATGTTAACACATAAAAGACCTGAATGTTAGAAATCTGTGATAAAACATTATTAAGAATCTTTGTATTTGGGAATAGTTGGTAAACTTGAATATGAATTATATTAGATACTAGTATTATATTAGATACTAGTATTTCCAGCATTTAATACTTGTGTTGTGATTATGTAAGATAACATCCTATTTATCTTGAGATAAATGCTGACTATTTGGGAATGAAGGTTCAAAATATGCAACTTACTTTCAAAGGTTTCACAAAAGTAATAGTGTGTGAGCACTCACGTGCAGAGAAATAGAAAGCCAAAAATATGGCAAATTTAACAGTTGGTAAATCTGGGTGGTAGTGTGTGTGTGTGTGTTCATTGAGCTATTACAATTTTTATGTAGATTTGGAATTTTCCAGAATACTAAAAAAATAAAAAACACCTTTGCAAATGAAGTTATGGTTCCTAGAGAGCATATGAAAAGGACCAGTTCTAGAGTACTTAGATGGTCACGGTGACCTCTTAAAAGCAAAGTAGAGAAAGACATCAGTTTGACTAACAGGGATCTTAGGAAGTGAGGGTTGATTTTAAGCTCTGCCTTTTTAAGCAAGTCTGCCCTGTAAGTAATGTCTGACCTTTCTGACTTTTACATTTATTCACAGTCTTACTTTGTCTGCTCCCCTTTCCTCTATCCCAAGTACAACTGTTGTTGGGGTACTTTTTGTATCATTCACTTTAGGTACCCCTAACTAGATACAGAAAGCATCATTTCTGGCTTTATAACAGTGTATCTAGCCAGTTCTTATTTGGATTTTTACCAGTAATGAGAACCTAGAAAATGCTGATAATCCAGCTGTATAGGCCTAATATCTGTGAAAAACATATGTCCTTGGATAGTAGCATTTTGTTTTTGAAAAAATATATATTCTATGAGTGTCATTTTTCTCTTGTTTATTTTCCTGTTAGACAGTAATTTTTAAAAATCATTAGATACATTTATTCCACACCCATGGGCATTTTGATGGGCGTTTAGTCAGAAACATCTAAGTAACTTTCCTCTTATTTGTGTTAACAGCCTCCTGTGCACCCCTTTTATTTGCCAGTCCTCTCTTGGGTTAGATATCAAGTCTTTGTTCAGATGATTTTACAAGATTAGTGGTAGATAGTATTCTGAGATGATACTGATGCACTCCAAGATCTGGAATCTCAGTCTTTAGTTGATTAATGCTCAATAAGGGGGAAAAGGCTTGCTTGGAAGATCTAGTAACCTCTTTGTTTTTGTTGAATTCTAATCCTCCCTCATCACCCCAACCTTTTAGTTTTCTCTTTGCCTAAATGTCACACTCAAATTATTTTCTTTTATTTAAGATTGGAAAATATAGTTTAGAAAGTAAATTAGGAAGAGAGAAGAGAGAGGAGATATTCACCTCTACAAGGGAAGGGACCAAGGCTAGGAAAACATGGTGATCATAGCTCAAAGAGCCACATGGACGCACCGAGTTTAACAAAGCAATGACAAATGGCTGCTTCAGGTTGAATTACTTTCAAATTATTTTCTATTCCTCATCCCCAGCCCAGAAAAATTACATGGCATTTCTAGACTCTCAGACAGCCACATTCAGTCGCCACAAGAAACGTTTGTTGGTAGTTCGAGAGCTCAAAGAGCAAGCACAGCTGGTGAATCTGAGTGAGTGTTGGCATGAATACTATTGATGCTTACAGGGGAATGCAGAGTATGTAACATACACATTGTCTAAGCTGCTTGGTGTTCCTCCTGCAATTTGGTTACTGTGTCATGGGGGGAGTCAGACCTCTGTGAAACCCCTTAGGGGCCGTGTATGTTTGTGTTTGTTTGTTGGGGAAGGACTTGGGGACAGGACCAAGCATGAATGGGATGTCTGTCAGACATTCCCACCCACCTTCAGCCAACCAGAGTAGCTGTGTTTTACAAAATGAGTTTCCTTGTTACTAAAAAAGAAATAAAGAAAAAAAAAGTTTGGTAGACAACTGACTTATAGTAATAACTGTATTTAATATTATCTCTCTCTTTTTTTTTTTTTTTTGCATCAGTGTTTCACTCTGTTGCCCAGGCTGAAGTGCAGTTGCATGATCACGGCCACTGCAGCCTTGTTCTGCTGGGCTCAGGCAATCCTTCTGCCTCAGCCTTTCAAGTAGCTAAAACCACAGGTGCATGCCCACCATGCCCTGCTAATTTTTTGATATTGTAGAAATGAGTTATTGCCAAGTTGCCAGGACTGATCTCGAACCCCTGGGCTCAGCAATCCTCTTGCCTCTGCCTCCCAAAGTGCTGGGATTACAGGTGTGAGCCATATGTCATTCATTTTGATGTTAACTTAGTAATAATTTAGTAATAATCCATCCTTTGATAGCCCTGGCTGACTCTAATTTGTTTACATCACTGAAGGTAAACCCACATTAGCAGGCAACGTTTTCACCTGCATCTGTTGCTTCTTTTCTAGATAATGAGGTGCCCCATGGTCAAGAGTCAGACCTCTTCTCTGAAACTAGCAGTGTTGTGAGTGGCAGTGAGATGAGTGGCAAATACTCCCACAGTAACTCCAGGATATCAGCGTACGTATCAGATTTATTTAGCAAATTGACTATGCCCTGGGCTTATGGAGAAAGTAGAAGCAAATAGGTTGGGTTTCTACTAGGACGATGTAGTGAGAGTGGGAAGGATGTTCTTCAACATGTGAGAGTTGTGTAAGGACTTTCCCAGCATATCTAAAGATTAGAGTTGATGTTAAAATGTTTTCTTCTGCAGCTTTGTGGCCTGTATGTTTGCCCATTGCCTGTGAGGCACTTGTACTGGACACTCAATTTACTCATTGAGCAAATGTTAAGTGACTATAACATGTAGGCAATGAAAAGGTGAAAAAGAAAGATTATGAAGAAAAAAGATTCCAAGCTTCTTCAGTTCAAAATCAGGAGTGGAAGAGATAACATGTCATCACACATTTACCCAGTTATGTATTGCTTTAACACCCATCACCATTTTCCCCCAAATACAGTCTGTAGATTCTTTAGTTTTTCCAGAAGGTCTGTGGCCAACAGGTACAGTCTTTTTAGTCTCGTCAGCACAGGAAAAGCTCCCTTTTAAACATTTCTCTAATTTCTTTCTTTTTTTTTTTTTTTTTTGAGTTGGAGTCTCACTCTGTTGCCCAGACTGGTGTGCAGTGTCCGCTCCCGGCCACCGCAGCCTTGACCTGCTGGGCTCCGGCGATCCTTCCGCCTCAGTCTTCCAAGTAGCCGGAATTACAGGCATGTGCTACCACGCCTGGCTGATTTTTTGATTTATTGTAGAGATGAGATCTCGCTGTCCAGGCGGGTCTCGAACCCGCAGGCTCAGGCAATCCACTCACCTCAGCCTCCCAAAGGTGCGGGATTACAGGCTGAGCCACTGAGCCCGGCTCATTTCTCTAATTTCTAACAGGAGATCATCCAAGAATCGCCGAAAAGCAGAACGGAAGAAGCACAGCCTCAAAGAAGGGAGTCCTCTGGAGGATCTGGCCCTTTTGGAGGCACTGAATGAAGTGGTACAGAACACTGAAAAACTGAAAGGTAGATTGACAGTACTGATGATACTTTTTGATCACAAAAACTAGTAAATAGGCAGCACAGTCGGGCAGGGCTCAGATAATTAAGATACAATTTTCCTAGTTTGAGGAAAGGTAAAAACGTTGAACAGGTGGGGTCATTTCAGCACTCATTCCTGAAACAGCCATTTTCAGCTGGTAACTAAGTAGCCTTCCTCCTCTTGGCATCCACCTAACTGTACTGTGAAAGATTAGCATGGAAGCCAGGAGAAAGAATTGTGGGACCCTGCTTCCTGCTTGGGCCCCAGTGTGTTTTTCTTTTTCTACTAGATGTGTTAAATTACTTCAGCATTTGGGAAGAAAATAATGGAGAAAGCACCTGTAGTGTAATATTAGAACTTTTTTGCTTATAAGAGAAACTATGGTGTAATTCTGTCAGTGGAGTTGAGGACAAAACTTACTACTTTCTCAAATGTCTTCTTTCTAGATGAAGTATACCATATTTTAAAGGTACTCTTTCTCTTTGAGTTTGATGAGCAAGGAAGGGAATTACAGAAGACCTTTGAAGACACCCTGCAGCTGATAGAAAAGTCACTTCCAGAAATTTGGACTCTAACCTACCAGCAAAATTCAGCCACACCTGTAAGTCTTCTCAAAAATAGTGTACATTTTTAAACCATTTTTCACAGAGTATTACATTCACATAGTCCCTTAAGAGTCAAAGCAAAAAACTTTTCTATTCAAACATAATACGCCATAGTTAAATGATCTTAATTTCTGTTTAAGCTGTCAGTATGATTTTATATTTGCCTATACAGTGACTAGTACATCTTGTTGTAGGTTAAGTGGGCTGTTATTTCTTCTGGATGAAGCAGCTGTCATGGAGAAGATGAGAAAGTCAGGTGGTTGCCCCAGCCTTCAGTGAGGTTGAGATAGGGGAGGGGGAAGTTAGACTCGGAGTCAGCCTCTCACCTCCCAGTTCAGAACCTGTAGACAGGATCAGTCGTTAAAGGGACCCCAGACCATTGCTTTTCCTTTGTTTTATGGAAAATTTGACTTATCACTTCTGTATGGTTATCACAAACTTTGCTAATTGTTTAAGGCTTTTTGCTCCATCAAGAATTCTAATGTATTATCATCTGTTTATTTTTTATACCTCTGCTCACTCTCTTATACATCATCTATTTTTTTTTGAGTTGGAGTCTCACTCTGTCGCCCAGACTGGAGTGCAGTGGCTGCTCCCAGCCACCTCAGCCTCGACCTGCTGGGCTCCGGCGATCCTTCCGCCTCAGCCTTCCGAGTAGCCAGAATTACAGGCATGCGCTACCACGCCTGGCTGATTATTTGATTTATTGTAGGGATGAGGTCTTGCCTGCCCAGGCGAGTCTCGAATCCACGGGCTCAGACAATCCACTCACTTCAGCCTCCCAGAGGCGCGGGATTACAGGCTGAGCCACCGAGCCTGGCTACATCATCTATTTTTAAAGGTTTTGATTTGGATCCAGAAAGGCTGGTATATCAGTCAGGGTCCAGTAAGGAAAATAACCACAACTCTTATTTTCTCACAGAGGATTTAGCAGATGGATTGGTTAAATAAGTATTGGAGGAGTAAAAAGCAAAAGGGGAATACAGAAAAGGACACTGAGTAACTATAGGAAGCAGCTTCTCCCCTTCTGGCTGAGAGAACCAAAGGAAGAGTTTAGAATTATTAGATTTCGAAGCCAGGAGGGTGGGACCTTGCAGAGCTGGTCCCTGAACCTCTGAGAAGGCGGTACCAGCCAGCTTGTCCTGATATTTCTGAGGTGGCATGGTGAAGCTGGTTCTAAGTATATAGAAATACATGGAAGCTGAGAGGACACCTGCTGCTGAGGGAAAAGCAAACAAACCAAGGAGCAAATCCTCTCTTCCTCCTTTAGCCTTGCACTTTCCCTCTGCTGTCCCCTGTTGAGAACATAACAGGGAACCCCCTGACAAAGAGGAATGCCCTTTCAGGTCCCAGCTCCAGTGTCACAAGCAGTGTATAGATTGATGGGTTTGGAGCTAAGAGATTAGGAATCAGCTCCCTAGTTAGAAACACATACATTTACTGGGTCTTGATTTCCTCAGTGGGTATAGCAGTGGGGATAGTACTTCCCCTCTGTGCTTCACTGGAACGTTTTGAATGTTAAATAAAAGAATGGGTGTAAAAGCACTTTACAAATCATAGAAATAAAGCAACTAAGAATAGGACCCCTACAGATTAGTGAATGTACTATAATGGGTATTGCCTAGAAGAAATGTATCAGCTTCAAAACGACTAGTTTTGAATAATTTATAAAGCCACTGCTATCCCTTCTACTCTCCTATCTTGATCACGTTAACTTCTAAGACATCAACTCTGTGAATACTTTAGGGAAAAAAACCCAGGAAAATTGTGGTTTTGTTTTGATTGGTGAATTATGGTAATGGTATTTGCAGGAAGCCATACATCACCTGGAAGTGCTGTGATCAGATGGCACTGCTTCAGATACCATACTTCTAAGGGACTGCACTAACCAGTGGACCTGGCATGTACCCAGAAGCTCACTGCAGGCTTGAAATTCCTATGAAGTCTTGTATTTTACCGTGAGCACGTGCACAGAGTTTACATTCTGCTCCAAATTATGCACATATTTGCATTTGGTTTAATATAAGAATGTTTGTTTCCCACAACTCTGAGTATAATTGATACTCTGAATATTCTATAGCCTCTTGTACTATTTCCTCTCCCCTTGGGGAATGGTTTGCTCATTCAGGAAGGGCCAGGCATATATATCATTGTAGAGTTCCTGTTCTTCCCCCACTCCCCGCCCTATCATTATATCATACATATCTTCCCCCACTCCCCGCCCTATCATTACCTTGTTCTGGAAGAAAGGAGATTTAAAGGTCTGAGTTGAAACTAGAAAGGCTAGCAAATTGAAATCACATAGGGAAAGAGAATTACTGTATTTGATACCATATCAGTATAAATGACAGGCTGTTTACTGCTGGTAGAGAGTTGGCGTTTGGTGTTCACAGTCATCAGAAGTACAAGATAATCTTTGCTGATACAATCTACCTTCTCCTTAGGTTCTAGGTCCAAATTCTACTGCGAATAGTATCATGGCTTCTTATCAACAACAGAAGACTTTGGTTCCTGTTCTTGGTTAGTATTTTTTTCCTATAAATTATTAAGTAGAAGGATTATCTTTCCATGAATATTGAGAAAAGTTAGCGGTATTAGGCGAGACTGGGTATTGACTACAATGTTTCCTTAGTACTAAGACTGCATCTTTAGTAATGCTTTTGATGGTGAGGGCACAGCGGGGGATATTGAACATGACCATTATATGTGTAAATTAAAAAATTTTTTTTACTAGCAATGGCATACACTTGTTCATACAGACAAATCACATTACGGTTTCAGTCTAAATAGTCTACATTTACACATATATTTGCAAGATTCTTCTGAAGCATCATTTTTGGCTGTTAGCAGTTATGCATTGCATATTGGGGCATTTTCTTAATCCCTGCTTCTGAATGGGACCTTTTTATCATGTTTAGAATTGACAGTATAATTTGAAGGCACATCCAAAGAATATTTGCATTTTATCTATTTAGTTATACCTAAAATGTTTTGTTTGTTTGTTGGGAGGAGATGATTCTCAATTAGCTTATATATATATATATATATATATATATATATCCCTAAAAGTTAAAAGCCCTAAAGACTTTCTTTTGAAATTTGATTAGAAACATTTGACAGATAACTTGGCATCTTGATTTGCCCTTCAGGTAGGTCAGTCAAGCATACTGACTTCTCTTAGCTTTGAAAAAATAAATGGCAGTTTGTACTGCTGTTATTTGCATTTTCTCACAGGCGACCAACAACATTCCAATTTTTTTTTAAGTGCTGCACTACAATAACAGCATTTTGATGATATTTGAAGTAACCTGTGGGGATTCAGATTAAGTTTACAGATTATGTTGTTACCAGTAACGAACAGCTTCCTTCCATGCCAGCTAAACTCTTCCATTCAGACAGTAATCACTATCTGTAACTCCTCTTCTTTCTGAAGTCTGGCAGGATTCTTTTGATATCAGTTTCAACATATACACTTATTTATGAGATGCTAAAAATTCATTTTAGACCTGAGGCTAATTGGTAATTGTTTATTTTGTACTGTTCTCTAATCTAGTTGTGATTTCTGCCCCATTATCCTCACTTCTGACCTGATGCTGACCTTCAGGTCAGGTCGAGTCCCACCATTTCCTGGAATATTCTAGATCCCACATCAATGAACTCTTTCATTTTCTAGCTGAACCTTAAAGACACCATATAATACTTGAGGGTGCCTCATTATGTGAGTGTTTATTACCATTATCCTTGTGGCTACCTGGTTGTATAGGAAAAAGAATGTTCTCATAATCAAAAGTTGGCATAGACTGGGTACAATGGCTCACACTTGTAATCCCAGCATTTTGGGAAGCCAAGGCAAGAGAATTGCTTGAGCACAGGAGTTTGAGACCAGCCTGGGCAACACAGTGAGATCTTGCCTTAAAAAAATTAAATTTTTTAAAAAGTTGGCATTAGTGAACTAACTACAAAATTAATCCTACTTAAATATTCCTCAGCTGCTACTCCTCACCTAACAGTAGTTAAGTATATTCACGCATCCCCATGAGTGAGTGATTGATGGGTCATTTTTCTCTGATTGTTTTGTGCTTTGACACAATGCAATATCATACAGATCAGTTGCAAAGATGTAGTATTTCATAATATGGATCAAAGTGATACTGGAAAAGTGCTTGAATGACAATCGAGTTGACTTTCTGACAGTTGATAACCAAGTAAATACTTCAAATGATTTGACTATCAAAGGATGAAGAGAGGTCCTTGGAAGACTTGAAAAGCTCTCAGGATAGAAATGACTCCTTTTGTGTGTTGTGAAATTCCAACAGGGGCTGGGTGTGGTGGCTCACACCTGTAGTCCTAGCGCTTTGGGAGGCCAAGGCAGAGGGCTTGCTTGAGCCCAGGAGGTTGAGGTAGAAAATTGCTTGAGCCCAGGAGATCAGGGCTGCAGCGAGCTGTGATCATGCCACTGCTCTTAATCATCCTGGGCAATAGAGTGAAACCCCTAACACACACAAAAAAAAAAATAAAGGAAAATAAAAACCCTTATGATGATCCCCTTCCACTTAATAAATAGTAAATATATTTTCTCGTATGATGTTCTTAAAATTGTATTTTCTCTAGCTTACTTTATTTCTAAAAAATTATATAATATGCATAACTTAAAAAACATGAGTTCATCGACTGTTTAGCTGATCAGAAGTAGGTATATAACCTTTGGTCCCCCTGAAACTTGGGAGGTCAAAACTTATACAAGGGTTTCAGACTGAGTGGGGGAGTCGGCACCCCAACCCCACTTTGTTCAAGAGTCATCTGTAACTTTTAATGTCTGTCTGGTTTCCATGTACATTCACATGGAAACTTAATTATCTGCTGGCCGCTCCCAGCCACTGCAGCCTCAACCTGCTGGGCTCTGACGATCCTTTGCCTCAGCCTTCCAAGCAGCTGGAACTACAGGCACGCCACCACGGCCGGCTAATTTTTTGATTTATTGTAGAGATGAGATCTCGCCAACTTGCCCAGGTGGGTCTTGAACCCGTGGGCTCAGGCAATCCACTCACCTCAGCTTTCCAAAGCACGGGATTACAGGCTGAACCACCGAGCCCAGCTACTTTTTTTTTTTAAGCAATGGTTTGGTTAATGTATTTGTAGAATTTTTTTTATCATGAAGAAATTTCTGTTCTTTAACTTTACTTACTGAAGACATGCTACTACATTTTTTTTTTTTTACTCTTTAAAAGTTGAGGTAAATTTTACATGTAGAGGAATGCACAGATCCTAGGTGTACAACTTGATGAATTTTAATAAATGCATCCAGTCATCTAACTGCCACCACCACCGCTTTCCAGTTGAAAAATAGAACATTCTCCACTTTGAACCACTCAGTGAGCATGCCTGAAGTTGAAATGCGGTCCCTCCTCTTAGGGCCGGGCCTCCAGGCTGTGTCATATTTGCCCTAACCTGGAGGTTGTAAGGGGAACAGACAAGACACATTAGCTCTGGATCTGATGTTCTTCTTGTAGCTGCAAAACCCAGTCTTCTATTTTGTTGAGCTTAAGAGTTTCTGTCTCAGCTCCCACCAACCAGAGTGAGCCTGTCACAATTTCCCTGCCTTTTTCTCTTTTAGATGCTGAGCTTTTCATACCACCAAAGATCAACAGAAGAACCCAGTGGAGACTGAACTTGCTCGAGTGACTGACCACAGTTAGGAGGGCTCTGATGGAGGAGGAGGCTGTTTTCTACTTGTTCCTAGTTGTCATTCCACTCTTGCTCTTTGAGGGCTGGCTGTGGAAAAATGAGAGGATGATTTGCCTTGGCATTGCCAAGAACTGCTGTGTGCACCAGACCTCAGCAGACATCAGGCAATTTTATGTTTTGTGGAAACATCCTAATCATAAGCAAATGTAAAACTTTAACCAGTAAACATCATTTTGTGAGAAGTATTCTCTTCTTTGTGCTATTTGAGAGCATATTTATGGTCATCGTGAGATTGGGTTTTTTCCCCAGCTACAGGTCTGATTCATATTTGGACCTTGGACAAGTCACAGTTGATTTGTGCCTCAGCTTTTCATCTGTTAATTGGGAATAATGTTTTGTGGTTTCTACCTCAAAAGTGTGAAGACAAGTAAAATAATGTTTCTAAACATTATGTTGCTGAAGGAGAGGATTATATATGTAACAACAATGGCTACTAGTGCTACATTTGGTCAGATGTAATCATTTGAATGGCTTCCTTTCACCTTAAACTAAAGCAGAATAAAAAGTATTCTTTGAAATTCTGAGCCTTCCTTTGCTAACAGCTGTTGTTTTGTAACATCTTACCAGGTCGTGCGCTTTCAGTTATAAGTGTACTGAGGCTCCTGTAGTTACATTGTCCATAGGAACAGTTTTACTGCTTGTGTGTTTTCTGCTAGAGAATTCACAGTGTTAGAGCTGGAACAGTTGAGACTGTCTAAATAGGATCATGTACCTTTGGTGTGGGTGGGCAGTGTGTACTATATGGCATGAGCGGTTATAGATTATTTTCTGTTCTCCAAATACTGCTTCATTTAACTGAAATATTTTTGTCATTGTCTAATGCATTTCGTTTGTGTTTCTATATCATGCTTAACTGACCTGTTTCATTCTGTTTCTCTAAAGAACTTTGTTGTTTTCTTTGGAAGAAATGAGACTTTTTTCTCTTTAAAGGTGAGTCTAGAAAAAACCCCAGCTCATTCTGATAAGTTATGTGGCCAGTCCTTCCCTGTCTGTCATATTTATAGTAACTGGGTGAGGATGAACATCTTAGGAGTTGGATAACTATAAATATTGAAGAGGCTGTAGACAAGACAAGGCTAATCTGGTGACATCTGGCAATGCTGAAGGCCTGCTCTTGCTTCTTGTGTCCTCTGCTCCCTAAGCCCTTGGCTGTGCCTTTGTGCCCACAGTGGGCTGCTTCACCATTATTACCCTTATTGACTTTAAAGTCCCAGGAACTTTAAGAACAACAGATGTCTTCCTGCCACAAAGGAAAGAACAAGGCAATGGACCATGTGTCCACCCATCTTAGTGTCCTTGGACAAAGTCACTCAATTTTGCTGAGCCTTCCAGCCTTTTGTGCCCATCAGGCCAATAGGCACTTAATGGCACTTTGAAGTTTTGGGTCATATCATTCTTGGTGTGGTGTGGGGATGCTGACCTGTGCATTGTAGGATATTTAACAATTTCCTTGGCCTCTACCCACTGGATGCCAGTAGTACGCATTCCCACCCCTATTATGATAAATCAAAGATATCTTTAGATTCTGCCAAATGCCTCCTGGGGATCAGAATTTCCCCACGTTGAGAACTGCTGAGCAAGATAACTTCCAAATACCGTTTGGGAGGGGAGGAGGATTCTCTTTTTCTACTAGAGCAATTCTGAGGATCAAGTGAGAGAATTTGAAAAAGTGCTTTGAAAAAGACTGTTCCATTGCTCAGCCTTATATTGGTTTGGTTTTTTTTTTTTTTTTAATCTTAAATGAACATTTAGGTTTGAGAAGGCCTGGAGACTCCCACTCTCCAGAACCATCTCCCACTCATCCTCTTCACCCTTCCTCTTGCCTTTTGGGATATTCTTGATTTGAGGTTCACAGACCCCTAAGGGTCTGAAGATAGATATATACTTCTAAGTGATTAGTTTCCTCTAATCCTTTGTGTTATGCATTTTAAAACATTATTCTAAGAAGAGGTTTATAGGTTACCACCCTGCCAAAGGTTAAGAACTAACCAAACTCCAACGTGCCCATTAGTGTATGATCAGGGAGTGTTGACAGTAGAGTGGTTTGGGCAGAAACTGAGTTGAAGATGATGTGTCTCTGTCTCAGGTCAGTGGCCCAGCTCCTCGCAGATTGACACTCCAGTGAAAGGCTTCATCATCCTTGCCGAACTATTGGGACCTCAGATGCCCTTCTGCGCCATCTGCTGGTGCCAGCCAGATATGCTAACTCACCAGACCTGGATTCTGGGTCAGGCACTTGGGGCCTTTCAAGACTGTCTAGGAAAACCTGGAGGCTGTGAGTGTGGCTCTGTAGGGCTTCTCCCTGGAGTTAGTGGAGATGCCAGCCCTCTTCTGAATGCTGCATGTGTGCCTTTGAGTGCCTGTTTAGTTAAGGACAGTAGTAAGAGACTTTGGGCCTTCTGTGTGAGAGGTAGACATCGAAGGTTACTGGCTAGTTATTGTGAGCACCTTCAGGAGACCAGATACTGGTATTTAGGTGTTTGTGTCTGAGTTTTATACTGCTGTGTGAGGTAGGCATTTGTATTCCATTTTATAGGTAAGCAAACAGACCCACAGCTAGTGCTGGTAAAATAAAGCTCAACGCCCATGCCTTTCCCACCGTTCTATACTGCCTACTAGGGTGTTCAGATGCTAGGCTTTAGAGATGGGGCAGAGAATGTATTGGGGGCTGTTCTAGGGAATCTCCAGTTTAGAGTGCTCCAAGTACAAACTCCCCCTGCAGGAATGCCATAGAACCCGCTAGGTCCTGAATGTTCCTTTGGGCCCCTTGTTTGGGTTGGGATGACCAGCATAGGGGCAGCCTCTATCCTGAGCCCACCCCAAACTCCAGCTGTATGCCGTACAGGCTGATAGAGAATCCAGTCTGTTGGGAGCTGCTTTTTGAAGTACCTGGAGAATGACCATGGCTTCCATCCTTGACCTCAATGCTGATAACCCAAACTAAGTCTTACCCCAGTTGTTAAGAAGAGGAAATATGTATGGCACTCATTCTCTGAAGAGTTGCCCCTTAAGACATGTATGCACACCCTGCGCATAATATGCTAGGCTTCATCAGCCAGTCACTATGATGGCTTAATAAGAACTGGCAGGTTGCAGTGGTTTACGCTTGTAATCCCAGCACTTTGGGAGGCCAAGGTGGGAGGATTGTTTAAGCCCAGGAGTTTGAGCCATTCTGGGCAATATAGCGAGACCCTTCTACAGAGAGGGGGAAAAAAAAGGAACTGGTATTGAGATATAAGTGACTGTTCGAACTAAAAGAAAGTCCAGCTAAAGCAGAGGTCAGACATCTTTGCCAACTCTTTCCAAGGCTTCAGAGTTGATCTTGAGGTTAGGAAACATGCTGCCGCTTTGTGGGAGATTAAACTGTTACGGCATACTTCCAATTGGTGTTTATGGAATGGGAGCTTCTTATGTGCCCCTACAACATTTGCCCTATAATCTGTCTTCATCCCCCTCCAGCAGATTTTAACAGTAAAGTAGTCCCTAAAGTGGGCAGTGCCCAAAGTAAGGGACAGAATCGCTTTAGAGCTACTTTCTCTGAGGAAAAAGCGAGTGTGCAGTCAACATATAATACTTGTCTTTTTCATTCACCCTCTCCCCACTCCTGGTTTTGTTTTGGCAAATGTACAAGGAGGACTCAAAAAACCCAGAGTTCTCTTTTTGGAGGGCAGGCCTCTTGTAGTTCAGGCTTCCTCCACTAGATAAGTGTTCTAGGAACCCATTCGTTTTTATCTGGAAGTTTTGAGAAGGTTGTGTCCCAATTTGCGGAAGAAACATCTCAAGTTGTGGCAAACAGGTGACTGATTCTTCCACCATGACTACACACCTGCCCACATCGTGCTGTGTGTTTGGCAGTTTTTGACCAAAAACGGCATCACTTCTGTGCCCCACCCTCCCTCTTCACCCAATCTCGCCCAAGCAACCTTTTTTTGTTTCTCCAGATGAAAAAAGTCCTCAAACAGAAATGTTTTGCCGATGTGGAAGAGGTGAAACAAACAAACAAAAAAGGGCAGAGGCACTAAAAGGTATCAAAATTGATGAGTTCAAAAACTGTTTTGGGCAGTGAAAAAAAAGAATCTTGATAGGTGTACTGGATCAAATGGACAGTACTTTGAGAGTGACAAGTTTAAATATGTAAAAATAAATACACAGTTTTTAAAAAGTAAATTCCTGTTTTGGGAGGTTCCCCCTTGTACATTTAAGGCAGGTGCTGCATATGTAAAGAAATAGAGAAACCCACTGTGGAGGGGAACATGAGGGGTGTTTAATGCTATGGGAATGAGTGCACTGGCCCAGCTACCTGTGTAGGAGGGCGCTCACCCCACAAAGCTGTGCACTGCCAGTGCTATGGCCATGCCTCGTCAGAGTTCAGAAGCACCTTCTGTAGAGGAAGAAAGGCCCATGTTCCTCGTACTCAAAGCGGTGGACCCACAGTGGTTGGAAGCCCTGAAGCGAGGCCAGGATGGAGCCGCCAGTCCACACTGCACTGTCTCTCTCAGGCAACACGTTCACCTGCGGGGTGTCATTGGGACACATGCTGCTCAGCTCCTTCTGCAGACGGTTAGGGAAACCGCTGAGCATCGTGCTGCCCCCGCAGAGCAGGATGTTCCCCATGAGGTCCCGTTTGAGGGCAACGTCGCACTTGTTAAGGCAGGATACTGTCTGGGTGTGGAGGCCTAGCTGCATGGACTTGATGAGGGATGGCTTGAAAAACATCTCTGAGCAGAGGAACCTTTCCTGGCACAGCTGTATCTCCTTCCCATCAGGCAGAGTGTACTGGATCATATGCTCAGTGGGAGGGACTTTCTTCTCCTCGATAGGATCCAGGGCCACAAAGCAGCATTTCTTCTTGATATTCTCCATGATGCCCATCTGGTCTTCAGTGAAGTTATATCCTGAATTGTTCATCAGGCCCATCAGGTAGGCTGTCAGGTCAGAGCCTGCATAGTCTAACCGTCCGGTGATGCTAGGCAAAGGATAACCCTCATAGATGGGGACCACGTAGGACACGCCGTGGCCAACCTCCACCACCAGGCCGGAGGTCCTTCCATAGGAGTACATGGACAAGCGGGACTGGTAGGCGATGTGCATCGCGGGGGTGTTGAAGGTTTCAAACAGCATTTCGGCATACTTCTCTCTGTTGGTGTGAGGGCTCAGGGGTGGGTCTGAAACCAGGACTGCATGCTCTTCTGGGCAGATCTTCATCTCTTGTTGGAAAAGATATTCCCAGATATCCTGCACTGTATCCCAGTCCACAATGATGCCGTGTTGCAGAGGATTAACCAGCTTCAGAAGCACCTCTGGATTGGCGAGCTCCTGCCCCACAAACGTCTCCTTGCGATTGTCTCCAGTCTTGGCAGTCTCCATGTAGGGCTTGCCCACTGTCGTTGAGATCCTGTGGGTGGGAGTTGGCAGGCCGGCAAAGCCACACTTACAGTAGCCAGTGCCAAGGTCCACGACCACGGCCTTGGTCACCGCTAGCTTGGACCTCTCCTTGGCTGCTGCTGACTTAGTAGGTTCCTGTGGCTCCGAGCTCTTGCGGTGGACCCACACTGCCCGCTTTGCTGGGCCATCCATTATGGAGGCAGTCTGGAGGGCCTGTGGCTGCAGCAGGGCCTGGTCGCCCGTGATCTTGGCAGGCCCATCCCCTACGCTTACTGCCTGCGGAGCCCACACACGGTCAAGAGCCATGCTGCTCTCACACAGCTCCTCAATCCCACCAGCTTTGAGGCCTAAAAGGCCTGAATCAGGTCAACTTCAGAATCTTCCCAACAATGACATCACTAATTATGATGTAGCCCAGTGATCCGGGGCGTTCTAAGTACTGGTAACCATTGCCCTGTGTTAGGGTATATTTGGGGGTACTTTTCTAAATTTTTCAATAAACCTGATTTATTCAGTGAATTACTATTTATTGAGTGCCTGCTGTGTACAAAGTAGCTAGGACTTCAGTAGTGAGAAAAAAAAAAGAAACATATTCTAGTTGGTGAGAGTTGGGGGTGGTGACAGATGATAACTAAGATTAGCCTTAAGATCAAAAGAGAAAAAGCAAAGAAGGTGGATAGGCGGGGCAGCAGTGCTAGTGTGGCCTGGGCAGGGCTCCCTGAGAAGGTGGCGTTTGAGTGAAGACCTGCAGGAGGTGAGGGAAAGAGCCACATGTATGTCGGGGACGCAGCAGGTGCTGGGGACTGAGGCAGATGTGTGACAGGAGTTAGAGCAGTACCAGTGGGCTGCAGCCAAATCCAGCCCACGGCCTCTTGTTGAGTTTATAAACATCGGAACCCAGCCGTGCTCATTCGCTTATATATTGTCCATGGCTGCTCTTAAGGTACAACCGAACTCAGTCACTGCAGCAAAGACGACCCAAAAAGCTGAATGAAAGTAAACACTGACTGGCTTGTTACAGAAAAGTTTGCTGCCACCTCCTCTGAGTTACAGAATCAACAGGAAGACCAGTGTGGCTAGTGTGGAAGCAGCAAGGAAAAGCAGATGAGATGGGAGAAGTAAGGGGGTTGCAGGCGAACCCCTTACATCAGGCCTCGTAGGCCATTGCAAGGACTCGACCCTGACTATGGGTGATGTTAGAAAGCACTAGAGGCCAGGCTCGGTGGCTCAGCCTGTAATCCCAGAGCTTGGGGAGGCCGAGGTGAGTGGATGACCTGAACCCACGGGTTCGGGACCTACCTGGGCAACTTGGCAAGACCTCACCTCTACAATAAATCAAAAAATAAGCCGGGCGTGGTAGCGCGTGCCTGTAGTTCCAGCTACTTGGAAGGCTGAGGTGGAAGGATCGCCGGAGCCCAGCAGGTCGAGGCTGCGGTGGCCGGAGTGGCCACTGCACTCCAGTCTGGGCGACAGAGTGAGACTCCAACTCAAAAAAAAAGAAAGCACTAGAGAATTTTGAGAAGAAGACTGACACCATCTGATTTAGATTACAGCAGGATCCATTGCTGTTGTGGTGACTAAGTCAAGCTCTTCTAGCTCACTTAGGACACTAAGGGTGACACTTAGGACAGTATTAAAAGGAATTATTTTGGTCATGCATTTGTACTCCTACTCCTCCTTTATCAGGGTTATTGGATAGGCAATGAAATTAGACCCTAAACAGTCTCACTGATGCCACTGAGGCTCATAGGTACATAGCTCACCCAAGGATATCCAGCCAGAAATGGCCAAGCTCTCCTTCCTACAGCGTTCTCTCGGGTGTGCTAAGACACACTTTGACGGGCACTAACATGCATCTTTGAGGCTTCTCAGCCAGCATCTTGCCATGCTATCTCTGAAGGTGAACATATCAGGCACAGGGGCTCGCACCTGTAATTCTAGCACTTTGGGAGGCTGAGGCAGGGGGATCACTTGAGGCCAGGAGTTCAAGACCAGCCTGAACAACATAGTGAGACCCTTATCCCCACCCCCACCCCCAAATGCAAAAATTAGCTGGACATGGTGGCACACATTTTTAGTTCCAGCTACCTTGAGCTCAGGAGTTTGAAGCTGCTGTGAGCTATAATAATGTCACTGTACTCCAGCCTGGGCGACAGTGAGACTGCCCAAAAAAAAAAAAAGAGTTTACTAGGCATGCTTTTGGCTCCTTGTGGGGTGTGAGAGATGAAAAAGACCAAGTCCAGTCTCATGAACTTTGTGACTATCATCTGATGGCAACAGCCACGCTGACACCTCCAAGACCAAATCTCAGCTTCTTGACTCGGTGAGCAGCAGATGAAATACTAGCACTGAAGCCTGAAGGAAGAATAGGAAAGTACTTTATGTGCCTGGCTGCCTGAAGAATAGTTTACTTTCCTCTGTTAATCAGGGATTTGCATGGCCAACTCAGAAGGTTTGACTTTATTTCAAAGAAACATATATGATAACCAGAGGCATAATTTAGAATCATCTATTCTTCCCAACCCCCTCTTGAATTCTGAGAAATCTGCCACTGCTTAGTACCTTTTCACTAACCTAAATTTCTGTAAGAGCCTGTATTATTTTCCTATTGCTGCTGTGACAGATTAACACAGATTTAGTGGCACAGAACAACACACATATATTATCTCACAACTTTGGAGGTTAGAAGTCCACAATCTGTCTTAGTGGGCTAAAATCAAGGTGTTGTCAGGGGTGTGTTCCTTCTGGAGGCTCTAAGGGATGATCCTTTCCCTTGTCTCTTCTAGCTCCTAGAGGCCACTTGTGTTCCTTGGCTTGTGGCTCTTCCCACCATCTTCAGAGAACTTTCAGGTTTCTTCCGTGGTCACATTTCTTTCTCTGACCTTGACCCTCCTGCATCCCCCTTAGAAGGACCCTGTGAATCCTTTGGGCCCACCTGGATAATACAGGATAACCTTCCCATCTCAAACTCCTTAACGTAATAACTTCTGCAAAGTCCCTTTTGGCATGAAAGGTAAGATATTCACAGGTTTCAGGGACTAAAATGTGAGCATCTTTGGGGGGCCCTATTGTTACCCAGTGTAATGTATACATGACATAGCTGAATTTCTACCCCAACCTAACCCTGCATATTTTTTATTTTTTATTTTATTTTTATTTTTTGAGTCGGAGTCTCACCAAGTTGCCCGGGCGGGTCTCAAACCCGTGGGCTCAGGCAATCCACTCACCTCAGCCTCCTAAGGCGTGGGATTACAGGCTGAGCCACCGAGCCCAGCTACCCTGCATATTTTTAAGAGACAGAAAAGCCCAGAGACAGAAGTGTCCTTCTTGACCAGACCAGCTAAAACCTATCGGATCCAAGATGGCAGCTCAGTTGGCCTCTGAAGAACCTCTAACTTGATTATAATATGCTTTTCATGCTAAGTGACACTCCCCTCAACAACCATGACAGAAACACCAGACCAAAAAAAGGAGAGAAAAGACATGACAGAATTCTAGGAAATCTCCACTCATTCCTGGAAAAGACATAAACATTCTTCCTCTCCCTTCTCATGTCCAACCCCTTCATTAAAGAAACTCTATATTTTAAGCCCCTCACATCCCACCTAGTGAGAAGTTGATTTGTGAACCACGTTCCTGCTTCTCCATTCTATGACCATAGAATTATAGCCTGTACTGCTCGATCCCACTTTCAAGCAATTGTGTTTATTGGCTTTGCAGCATGAGACAGGAGAGAACCCTATTTTGGAGATAAAACCAACTTTGTCATTAACACTGTCACTTGACCTGTGCCTCCCACTTCACTAAGATGCTCGAGTCCTACATGCTCTGATTCACATGTCTTCCTGGGCTGCCCAGGCTTGCCCACCTGCCATCTGTCATCACCCTTTTTGCATTTGTGGGTGGAAGAGGTAGTGTGCTAGTTTAAGACCAGGCGCTCCATCTACTCTGTAAGGTCCTTGAGCATAGGGACTCTCCTCGCATTCTCTGGGCTAAAGCCAATGGGACACCTTCCCTCCTTTGACTTCACCTCTTAGAATTTCACATACTGGGTGCTCCTAATTAACACTCTATTTTTCTTTAGTTTTACTCTTTGCACCTCTTCTCTCTCTCTCCAGGTCATCACAAAGTGGTACCAATGATAGAAGAATGTAGAGACGACACACTGCCCCACACTTCCACTGCCTGTCACACAACCCCCCAAAATTGTCACCAGGTATCTAAAGTGTGTGTGAGCTTGCTGGGCTGGTGAGGTCCCTCTGGGTAGAAGCATCCCGTATTTCTCAAACTATCTTGGACCAATTTTCTTATGGGATCACACCTATTTTTACTCCTCTGGCTTAAGACCAAAATCCATGAGTGATCCCTTTTTGAAAGCAGCCCTGGAACCCTCTCTTATAGTGGAAAGAGAAAACATGGAAAGATGCAAACCAAGAATACATTTCTCCTTGGTGTATCCTGGCTCCTGGTTTCAGTTTCTGGGACGGCACCCTGCCTTGACCTTTGGAGGAAAGGTGAAGCAGTCCCCTGGAATTTTAGCAGCTGTGGGAGGGAAGAAAGAAAATCTAGTGTGGAAAAGGCTGAGGTGTGTTGTTTCTTCTCTGGACTTTTTTCTTAAAAACACAGGTGACTGGCTCCCCCAGCACAGCCTTACTGAATCTGCACGTGGAGGCCTAAGAATCCTACTCATCAGTATGTTGACATTTGAGAACCCCTGAGTCGGGAGCTCCCAGCAAAGAGAATCCTTGCCAAAAAGGCACTTGAGCCTCTTTCTCAAAGCTCAGCACCCAGTATGGACACCCAGTTACCAAGACTGTTTATTTTCCCTGAGGTGGAAGGGAGATGAGGTCTCTTCAAAAGATGAAGATACTCTATTGAGGGACTCAAATCAGGTTAGGCATGGTGGCTCACGCCTATAATCCCAGCAATTTGGGAGACCGAGGTGAGAGGATCGCCTGAGCCCACGGTTTCGAGACCAGCCTTGGCAACTTGGCAAGACCTCATCTCTACAATAAATCAAAAACTAGCCAGGCATGGTGGCACATGCCTATAGTTCCAGCTACTTGGAAGGCTGAGGCGGAAGGATCGCCTGAGCCCAGCAGGTCGAGGCTGCAGTGGCCATGAGCGAGTCACGGCACTCTAGCCTGGGCGACAAGTGAGAAGCCAACTCATAAAAAAAAAAAAAAAAAAAAAAATCGAGGGACTCAAATCTGGATCCAGATACTTCCATTCTTACAGGCTCTCAGACCAATGTTCTGCAGTCTGGTGGTCTTTGGGCAGCTCAAACTCAGCATAGTCAGCATACCCAAAATGGAACTCATTATCTTCCCCACATATCTGCTCCTTCTTGTCGTATATGTGTCACCACCATCTGCCTAGTAGTTATTCAAGGCAGAAACCTGGAGGCAGTGACTAGGGATCAAGTTGATGAGGAGGATATAGCACCACAGTAATCAGATTCAACTAACATTTTTGATAGTTTGCCTAAGGTCATACAGATTATAAATAATAAAGCTAGACTTGAACCTTGGTCCTCTGAGCCTAGCTCCTGAGTCTTTCTGTTATTCTGTATTATCTTCCCATAAGGAATGAAAGAAAAGTAAGCTTAGGCCATCCATGAACACTGCTTTTAAATAACCTAAGGGTTGTCATGAAAGAGTTTGCTTGTCCTGTAGAGCCTCAAGAGTAGACCCAAAACCGATTAATAGCTTCAGAGAGGTATAGCTATCTGTCCAGTGTGAGGAAAAGTTTATCACTTTCAGCTGACCAAAATGGGGTGAGCTATCCTTGTCAGACTACTGGGTGGATGTTCTAGAGTTGGAGTCTTTAACCCCTGGGCCACAGACTGGAACCAGCTGCACAGGAACCAGCTGCACAGCAGGTGAGTGGCAGGTGAGCTGAACTCCACCTCCTGTTAGATCGGCAGTGGCATTAGATCTTAGATAGTGAGCCCTATTGTGAATTGCACATGCCAAGGATCTAGGTTGCATGCTCCTTATGAGAATCGAATTCTTGGTGATCACCTCACCCCACCCCCAGTCAGTGGAAAAACTGTCTTCCACAAAACCAGTCTCTGATGCCAAAAGGGGACTGCTGTTCTAGAGGGGATTCAAGTGTCCAGTCCTCAGGTTCTGTGATTTCGTGATCCCACCAATGGGGTTTCTAGGTCATGATTCTCATAATTGTAACCCTTATGAAGTTGTTACCCAAATAATCTATTTAATAGTGTTATGTTTCAATAAACAATTTGGCAGACAAAAATCCCTTCAAGTTCCTCACTACTCTTATGGGTTCCTCTGCAATTTTTCTTTTTTCTTTTTCTTTTTTTTTTTTTTGAGTTGGAGTCTCACTCTGTCACCCAGGCTGGAGTGTAGTGGTATGCTCATGGCCACCGCAGCCTCAACCTGCTGGGCTCAGGCTATCTTTCCGCTGCAGCCTTCCAAGTAGCTGGAACTACAGGCGTGTGCCACTATGCCCAGCTAATTTTTTTTTAGATTAGAAAATATAGCTTATTTAGAAAGTAAATTAGAGAGAGAGAGAAAGAGAGAAAGGAGATTCACCTTCCCAAGGCAGGAAAGGGGATCAAAGCCAGGAAACATGGCGATGGCCATAGCTCCAAGAGCACCTGAGTTTTTTTATTTATGTAGAGACGAGGTCTCACCATGTTGCTCAGGCTGGTCTCAAATCCCTGGACTCAGGCAATCCTCTTGCCTTAGCCTCCCAAAGTGTTAGGATTAATGGTATGAGCAACCATGCCTGGCTCTGCAATATTTCTTTTCTTTTCTTTTCTTTTTGAGTTGGAGTCTCACTCTGTCGCCCAGACTGGAGTGCAGTGGCCACT
>NW_007254771.1:488373-490513 GCF_000164805.1 Carlito syrichta | reverse complement strand
GCTCAGGCAATCCACTCACCTCAGCCTCTCAAAGGCGTGGGATTACAGGCTGAGCCACCGAGCCCGGCTCTGCGATATTTCTTAACTAAGTCTTTTCCCCTCTGTGAGTTGCCTAATCCCTGTCACTTCTGCTTTTAATTCTCCGAGAAATCTTCCTCAGCCCCAGTCGCTCCTCTTCTTCATTTCCCCCCTGATTCTTCACCACCAAAGCCCTATTTTTTTTGAGGGGAGAGGGGACAGTTTAAGCTGGAAATCCCCGTGGGACCCTTTCTGGATGATAGCCCATCTTTCTTTGCTTGGGCACAGGTAAGGGATTCACTTTTCCCTTTCCCTCATGTCCCACCATCTGCTCATCTAATGTAAGTGCCATGTCTGAGGCTACAGAGGCCACAGGAGTCTATGCAGGAAGGCCTCAAATGCCAGAGTAAGAGCTTGGGTTCAAGTGAGGATGGTTGGGGAACCAACTGATTTGATTCTAGCTTCTCAACCTCTCTAGACCCTGTCTCTTCCTCTCTTCCACACTCTCACGGCCCTAGGTCAAGCCACCTTCAAGTCTTGCAAGAGCCTCTCCAGTGGCCTCCTTTCAGACTTGGGCTTCTAGTCTTGCCCCTCCCATCCACTCTCTACATTATAGCCAAACACAAATCTTTCTAAAAATTTCCAAGGAGGTAAATCTCACCACTCCCCTGTTTAATGGCTTCATGGGTTCCCCAGCTATCCTCAACTGAGTCTGAGCCTACTCCTAGCATTTGAGCTAGTTGGCTCTGGGCTGCTCTGGCTTCATCTGTCTTTCCAAACACTTTAACAACTAGAAGACCCTCACCATGTGTCATCCTGCCCCTTTGTCCGAGTTGTGCTGTCTGTTTGGGATGTCTTCCCCTCTTCTTAGCTACTTGATATATACCCGCACCTCTTTCAGTATTCCACATAAGCATCACCTCCTCTCTGGAGAATCTTCTGACTCACTTCCTCAAATAGGTTCTCAAGTAGACTTCTACCGAAAAGGCATCTGTATCCACTCTGTCTTCTCACTTAGGCTGGACACCGCTGGTGGCTGGGTGTCTATCATCTATCACCAGCAGGCTGCACTGGGCTTGACCCACTACCCAACCCAGTAAATGAGGATTGAAGGGAGGAAAGCACTTTTGGAGCCCTCAAGCTTTATTTATTTTTTTAATTTTAATTTTTTTAGCCAGAGTCTCACACAGTTGCCCAGGCTGGGGTGTAGTGGTGACCATCCTGGCTCACCACAGCCTCAGCCTCCTGGACTGCAATCCTTCTGCCTCAGCCGTCTGAGTAGATGAACCACAGGCACACATTACCGTGCCTGGCTACTATTTTTGAAACTATTTTTTGTAGAGACAAGGTTTCGCTATGTTGCCCAGGCTGGTCTCGAACCGCTGGGCTCAAGCAATCCTCCCACCTCGGCTTCCCCAAGTGCTGGGATTACAAGTGTGAGCCTGTAAAGAGCTTGGGGCCCTCAAGCTCTATAAGGACGCCTGCGTGCACTGGAGTTGGTTGGATTTGGGTTAAAGTACCAACTCTCCAAGAGCTGTCTGGTCTTGGGCATGTCCTTTGAATTCTGAGTCTTTGTTCCTCAGCTCTGCCTGCCTCCCAGGATTCTGCAAAATCACGTTAAGTACCTGGTACAGTGCCTGACTTTCTGAAGGAGCTCAGAGAGCACCCCCTCCACCAAGAGGCAGAGGGGGAAAAGCTGTTTGGTCCGGGAACAGAGGGTTAGACATGGAACCGCAGGGAGAATGAGCAAAAACACCTGAGCCCCGCTGTGCTTGGGTTTCTAAGACCGCTGGCCACCCACTGGGTCCCGGAGCAAACTCCGCTTCGGGGGTGGGAGCGGGGAAACCGACCAAGAGCCGCCCCGCCCAGGCCCTCCCCCGGCCGCCTGAATGGACCGGCCCCCGTGACGTCACAATCCCGGGAGGCGGCCAAGGCCCGGCTGGGGGCGCCCTCGTTTCTCGCCGCCGCGCTCTGGGATGCGGGCGTGAAAGGCGAGCCGGGAGGGCGGATGGCGACGAGGAGCAGCCGCAGCCCCATGCCCCTGGGCACGGCTCAGGGTGACCCCGGAGAGACGGGAGCGCCGCCGGACCCCGACGCCGGCCTCCGGGACGCGGGCGCGGCC
>NW_007254771.1:487636-488353 GCF_000164805.1 Carlito syrichta | reverse complement strand
AAGGTGCGCAAGGTCAAGGCGCTGGTCGTGGACCTGGGCTCGCAGTACTGCAAGTGCGGCTACGCGGGGGAGCCCAGGCCCACCTACTTCATCTCCTCCACCGTGGGCAAGCGCAGCCCCGGGACGGCCGACGCGGGCGACACCGGCAAGGAGACCTTCGTGGGCCACGAGCTGCTCAGCACGGAGGCGCCGCTGAAGCTGGTGAACCCGCTGAAGCAGGGCGCCGTGGTGGACTGGGGCTGCGTGCAGGACATCTGGGAGTACGTGTTCCGCACGGCCATGCGGATCCTGCCCGAGGAGCACGCCGTGCTGGTGTCCGACCCCCCGCTCAGCCCCAGCAGCCACCGCGAGAAGTACGCCGAGCTGCTGTTCGAGGCCTTCGGCGTCCCCGCCATGCACGTGACGTCCCAGGCGCTGCTGTCCATCTACTCGTACGGCCGGACCACGGGGCTGGTGGTGGAGAGCGGCCACGGCGTGTCGCACGTGGTGCCCGTGTCCGAGGGCAACGTGCTGCCCGGCCTGACCCTCCAGGCCGACTACGCGGGCCGCGACCTCACCGGCTACCTGACGCAGCTGCTCAACGAGGCGGGCGGCGCGTTCACCGACGACCACCTCTACATCGTGGAGCACATTAAGAAGAAGTGCTGCTACGCGGCCCTCTGGCCCGAGGAGGAGCTGGGCCTGCGCCCCGAGGAGCTGCGCGTGGACTACCAGCTC
>NW_007254771.1:359907-487549 GCF_000164805.1 Carlito syrichta | reverse complement strand
GCGGCGGCTGCACCATGCTGGACGGCTTCCCTAAGCGCTTCCAGCGGGAGCTGAGCCGCCTCTGCCCTGGGGACAGCCCCGTGGTGGCCGCTGCTGCCGAGAGGAAGACGTCCGTGTGGACCGGCGGCTCCATCCTGGCCTGCCTGCAGGCCTTCCAGCAGCTCTGGATCAGCAAGGAGGAGTTTCAGGAGCGGGGCAGCGTGGCCATCTACACCAAGTGCTGAGGGATGCGCCGCGGCGAGCCCTTGTGCACAGGCGGCCACAGGCCACTCTGTACACATTTACAGAATTTCACATAAAACTTTAACGTGCTGTGGCTCTTGTCTAGCCTGGAATTTTTGCTCCAGTCAGATGGCATGAGGTAGAGATGGCTGGACTTAGAAATATGGGCACTTTTGCTCTGCTTGGAGATGGAGGTGGGGGGATAAGGGAGGGGGTGTGAGGGCCCAGTTCACTGATTCCCCCCCACCTTACGAGGGTGACGTCATCTCAGAACCCAGAGCGTGGCTACCTGTTCTGTTAGCACTTCCGGGTTCAAAACCGATTCAACAGACATCCGTTGCTTGCTCACGCATCCACCAAGGGGCTAGCTTGGGTCACACTGTCAAGTGGTAGTTGGAGGAGACTCACTACCCGGCATCTGACTTCAGTCTTCCGTTTCTGCTCCTGCTTGCTCCCAACTTTGGCACTGATCGCCTAGTTTCGCCACTTATTGCCTGCCACCCTCCACGTGGCAGCCCATGGTAGGCCAGTGCATCTCTCAGGTGTGTAAGGCCATTTCTCCCCATCATTGCCCTCCCCTTCAACCCCAGCTGAAACTGCAGTCACACAGCAGAACCACTGAACCCAGAAGGTCCTTCAGAAATCATGTGATCCTCTCCCTCCTGTGGAGATGGGGAAACTGAGGACCCGAGAGAGAGGAAGAGGGTCAGACCCATGTCAGTGGTTGAATCCAGGTCTCCTGACTCAAGTCGATTATTTCTAGAACGGCAAACAAACATGATTCTTAATGATTGGTCAGCAACCCAAAGCACAGTCCAAGACGTACTGTGGACCAGCCCAGTGCTGAGGACTGAGAAATGATCAGAACACAGTCCCTTCCCTTGGGATCACACAGCTAGTGGACGGCCACATTGGTAGGGCCACTTCCTGTCCTGCAGAATGGGCAGGGGTTTGGGACTTGGAATTGCCCAGTAGGAAAGACATAGGAGTGAAGTGTGTGAGAGTGAAAACAGGGTGGTAAGGGGTGGTAACTCATGGCCTCTTTCTGGAAGACACCCTCTCCCCCCCCGTTAATGCCACACAGGAAGAAAGAGGGTGAGCACAATAGCCAGCCTCTACATGAATATATATATATATATATTTTGAGTTGGCGTCTCACTCTGTCACCCAGACTGGAGTGCAGTGGCTGTTCCCGGCCACCGTAGCTCGACCTGCTGGGCTCCGGCGAGCCTTCCGCCTCAGCCTTCCAAGTAGCCGGAATTACAGGCATGCACTACCGCGCCCAGCTGATTTTTTTTGATTTATTGTAGAGATGAGGTCTCGCTGCCCAGGCAGGTCTCGAACCCGTGGGCTCAGGCAATCCACTCACCTCAGCCTCCCAAAGGCACAGGATTACAGGCTGAGCCACCGAGCCCGGCTTACATGAATATTTCTTAAGAAAAAAAGCTGAAGGATTCTCTAAAGGTGGAGCTAATGCACGCAGGAGGAGAGAGGTGTGTGAAGAGCAGCTCATGAACCCTGCCTACACCCCCTTGTCCCTGCTTCAAGTCAGGAATTACACTTAGGACCAGCTGATATTCCCGAGGTGGAATCATGGATGCCTCCACTGCCCTCTCATCCCTTTCCACAACTCCCAGCTTCTGCATGGGCATCACACGTGGCCCAGGACTGTCTTTACCCTCCAACTCCCAGGGCGGAACATGTGATTTAGGCTCAGCCAACCAGAGCATCCCATCACCTTGGCCTTAATAACTGGCTCTGGGTGAACATGTGATCTCAGTAGGCGAGTCCTGTAGAGTGAGTCACTGTGCCTTTCGCTTGAGATTGGGGTGTGTGTCCTAAAACACCCATGGCATTTGCTAGGAAGGAAGCCCCCTTGAACTGACCCATCAAGGATGGTGCAGCTCAGAGAATCTCGAGAAACAGGGCGGGTGCCCTGATGATAAAGTAAACTTTTGAATCAAACCATGCCGAGAGCGACCCCCACTGTCAGATATTTTATTCCTGTGATTCCCGGGCTTTCAACCTCACTATACTCATTATCCCTGCCGGTTAAATCCGCGGGTTCGTTCCTTGCAACCGAGAGCAGTCTAGCTGCTGCGGTTTCCATCTCATCAAGGGCCTTCCTCTGGAGCAAGTTTGCATGGAAGAGAGACTGGGATTGGAGAGACATCTTATGATTTAACTATTAACACCAGCTCTTCATTTTTTTCCTAACAAAAAGTTGCTGCATAAGAATTTTTATCAAGGTGTTAGAGCATGTCGGATAACACTCTGAACTGAAGGGCAGAGACCTAAGAATTTCCGTTGACTACTGTATATTCACTTCTTAGATGATTGTATCTAAGGTTAGATGCACAGATTCTTGAGGGCAGGAACTGTGACCCCTCATTTTGGTTTTCTCAGAGTCCATTGCAGAGCATGACACAGATTGGGTGCTTAGTACAAGTCAAATGAGTTTATTCATTCCCAATCTGTGAGGAAGAAGTTACCAGCACTTCTCATTTTACAGATGAGGACACTGAGGTTAAGAATCTTGTCCAAGTTCACCTGCCTTTGGTAAATCGAAGTACTAAATCAAACTTTTGTGAGTTCAAGATGCCTCTTTACCTTTGTCTCTTTCTAAAAATTATCGATCTCTCTTTCAAGAAAAAATATACCTATAAAAATTACTTTCAAATCATGAACAACAGGTATGGTATAACTTAATGGTTACCATCCTGAGGCTTCAAAGAATGTCAATCTCTTAGCAAAGGAGATTTAGCTTGCCTGAGATTTCCAGAGACATAAGCAAGTATTAGAGTGACATCAAGTGGTGAATTCATACTACTTCAATACAGAAAGAGGCCTGTTCCCTTCACTGTCTGCCTGATCTCTCTCCCCCAGATGTTTATCTGCTCCGAATTATTTGCACAAAGTGTTTTTAAGAAATTATGTTTACTACAATACAATCTCAGTCAAGATAAGTCTCTCCATTAATGGATTTCTGCTAGATGAATTTTTCTTTTTTTAACAATACATTTTCTTTTGATGTGGTCATCTTTAACCAGTGGGGAAGTGACAGTGAGGTGTGGGGTACTGGTTTAATGGCTAGCCAGACTGATGGTTAAATATTTAAGAAGTAACTATTGGTAGCTTAACACTGGCCAGAGTGGGAGTATTTGCATCCATAGAAATCAGCAAATGCTACAATCGGGGGGTTCCCCTCGCCCAAGAGAGCTTGTTTAAAAAGGGGAGCACGGGAGTGCAAGCAAAATGACGGGTAGCAGAATCATCTAGGGAACTAATTTAAAAAATATAACCCAAAACAAACTGAACCTTCTTCGCAGACTGTGCTTCAGCAGATCCAGGGAAGAATGTAGGCATCTGCATTTGAGAAGCTTCCAGGTGATTCTAATAGATACTCCTAGTAAACAAACTGCCAGAAAAGTGCATGGCACATACAAGCACATTATGTTTAGAAGTAAACAAGAAGTGTGAAATGGCATGGGACAAGCCAAAGGTGCTGGGTGACTAAGATGCTGCTGCTCCAGTTCAGAACATTTCACCACCTAGCCAAGCTCCACTCATCCTTCCAGGTGCTGCCCAAATGTCCACTCCTCTGGGACATGCTCCCTGACATGCCCAGGCAGGGAGCTCCTGCCCTGAGTCCCCTTGGCACTGCTGTGGCTTGGTCATGGCTGCTTGGTTTTTATCATCTGCACACCTCAGCAGAAAGGACAGAGACTGTGTCTTGTCCATCTCTGTATCCTGCTTTGATCTGGCACAGAGCAGATGGAAAGTATGCCGACTTTATCACTTACAAGCACCTTCTTTTGTATTTGCTAGTGCTTGACTTTTTGTTGCTTGTCTTTCTTGCCAGAACTGTGCAGGATTCCCAGAGTGCTGGTTCTCAGCCCTTCCATCCTGGCTGCATGTTAGAATCACTTGGGGAGTTTTCAATGCGCGCGCGCGCGCGCGCGCACACACACACACACACACACACACACACACACACACACCAGTATCTAAACTCCTCCAAATTAAATTCCAAAGCAGAATGTTTAGGGGAGTAGAAGCACCCTTAGGATCCAGAAGGCCCTTGGTGGTTTCATGTGCAGCCCAGTTGAGAACCAGTGCTCCAGGGAAGCCCCAGGGCCTAGGCTTTCATTTTCACAGCCAGCAATGGCAGCCTATGAGGCAGCTCTCAGCCTAGACAAATGTTATTTTCTTGGCATGGAGCCCTAGAATCTGCCAATTTTCTGACCCTTCAACATTCCAGAAGACACCGCACAGCTTCTGAAAGCGTTCCACCCCTCCTGGTTTCTGTATTTACATATATATGTCAAATAACATTAGGAACCAAATGAGTCATAGCAAAAGCAATAGAACTATGCTTACTGAGCTCTGGGAAAGTCAGGCAAGAAAGCAGCGCTTTAAGGACGAGCAATTGCAGACAGAGAAATTAAGGGCAAAGAAGGCCTCATAACAAAGTTTTTAGCAACACCTGCTCTACTCCAGCCAAACACTAATGGAAACGACATGCCTAATGCTCCCACTGGAACTGTGGTTTCCAGGGGGAATCTTATATGAGGAGTTGATCTTTCACCGCCCGCTCCCATTCCACAGACGTCGGTGCCAGGCTCAGATTCCTTCCAGGGGTAGCGTCAGTGGGTCTAGCCGTGAGCTGAACCTTCATTGCTGCCCAGCATTGATGAGTCAGAGCAAGGTGATAAGCAATGGGGCCGGTTGGCATCCAGCTTCTCTCATACCCCCATCATCTGTTGACAGTGTGAACCAGTGAGGAGAGGACTTTAGACCTCCGTTCGGAAGCCGTGAGATGCTAAGGAAGTGTTAACAGGGCTGCCAAGAAGCTGAACTTTCACCAACTCATTTGCAACAAGGCAGTGTGAGCCAGCACTCTACCATTGTGGTGGTGGTGCCAGTGAGGCACAGTGGGAAGGTGAACTTACATATCCATCTGGCCATTGAGCTATATCTCAATAAGAGGACTTCTGATTTTTAAAAAATTTTAAGTAGAATCTGGAGTCTCACAGCACTCAAAATGTCCAGGATTCCATCAAATGTCACTTATCATGTAGCAAAATATTTGGCTTTGTGTAAAGGGAGGTCTGGCCTTTGTCCTCAGCAGCTGAGGTTAATCTATGTCATACTTCATAGAAATGCCTTTGTTTAGGGTGGCTCTTTGGGGTAGACTGGCCACACCCAGTACTCCTGACTATGCCAAAAATACCAATAATGTGATTTAAGGTAGGGGCTTTGGGTCCTACAGTATCAGTGGACCTCCAAAGAAATGTCGGAGTTTAAGAAAAATAATATGGGTAATTGATAATTTATGCGTACATAATGGATCCCTGATAAAAATTATAAATACTGAGGGTTGGAAGGTAGTTTTGGGAACCTAAACTTGTAGTTGGTGTCAGAAGTGAAGGCAGTCTTGGGGACTGTGTCCTCTAACTTTGTAGTAACTTTGCAGTTGGCCCAAAAAGCTCTTATTGTCATACCAAGAACGAGAAAAACTGCAGCAAGCATGAGAAAAGACAATCAGCAGATTCCAACAATAAGATGAATCAAGTATTAAAATAATATGACAAGGATTGTAAAGTAATCATTATAAAGTTATTTAACAAGCAATTACAAACTTTTTTGAAACAAACACAAAATCTTGGTAAGTAATAAGATCTATACAAATAAACACATGGAAATTATAGAACTGAAAAATATAATTACCAAAATAAAAAATATATATGTATTATACAGAGAGAGAGAGAGAGAGAGAGAGAAGCCACAGAGAAATGATGCATTGCTTATAGTAGGAACACTACTAATTTGAATGACAGTAGACTTCTCATCTGAAACCATGGAAACTAGAAAGAAATGACACATTTTTCAAGTATTAAAAAGAAAAGAATTGTGAACCACAAATCCTACATCCGGCTAAAGCTATCCTTAAAGAATGAGGGGGAAATAAAGATCATAAAATAAAGGAAAATTAGAACTTTCTTTAACATTTTATTTATTTTTTATTAGCAAGTATAACTATTTATTTATTTATTTATTTATTTTGAATTGGGGTCTCACCCTTTCACCCAGGCTGGCAGTGGCACCATCACAGCTCACTGCACCCTTGACCTTCCTGAGCTAAAGTACTTCTCCTGCCTCAGCCTTCTGAGTAGATGGGACTACAGGCACATGCCACCACACCCGGCTAAATAAAATTTTTTTCCAGACGCAAGGTCTCACTGTGTTTCCCATGCTGGTCTTGAACTCTTAGGCGCAAAAGATTCTTCTGTCTTGGCCTCCCAAAGTCCTAGGATTACAAGCATGAGCCACCATGCCCAGCCTAAGCCTAACCTTAAAGAATGGCCAAAGGCAGTTCTTGAAACAAAAGGGCAATGATAACAGAAAAAGACTTGGAACTTTAGAAAGGAAAGAAGACATCAGAATAGTTAAAATAGGGGTAACTATGGCAGATTATCATACTGCTTATAAAACTGAAATATGGTTACTGAAATATTTGATGGTTGAAGCAAACATGATAACTTTATCTGATGTGGTATTTAATGTATGAAGAGAAAATACTTAAGGCAATTATATTTTAAAAGTTGGGAGAGTTAAAAGAATCTAAATGAACATGAGGTCTCTACACTTGAAGTGGCAAAATATCAATACCAGAAGACAATGATGAGTTACATATGGTTAGTGTAATACCTAGAGTAACCACTAAGAAAATTTATACAAATTGATGTATTCAAAAACACAATAAATAAAGCAGGACAATTTTGTGTGTGTGTGTGTGTGTGTGTGTGTGTGTGTGTGTTGGAGTCTCACTCTGACACCCAGGCTGGAGTTACTTCAGCCTGGATGGCAGAGTGAGACCCCAACTCAAAAAAAGAAAAAAGTTGAAGTGGCTGTATTAATGTCAGATAAAGTAGATTCCAGAGCAAAGAACGTCAAAAAGGATCAATCCACCAGGAAGACATAACAATTCTGAATGTGTACATACCATAAAATGAAATCTCAAACTACATGAAGCAAAACTGACAGAATTGAAAGAAGAAATAGATATATGCACAATTGCAGTTGGGAAATTCATCAACCTGTCCTCAGCACTGGTAGAGACAGAAAATTAGTGAGGATATAGAGGAATTGAACTGCATAATCACCATAGTATATAATTAATGTAACAGATCATTTCACTCAACAACAGTAGACAAACATTCAAGCACCCAAGTAATATTCACCAAAGTAGACTATATCCTGTGTCATAAAACAAACTTTAACACATTTAAAATAATTGAAAACATACAGAGTATGTTCTCTGACCATAGCGGGATCAAACTAGAAATCAATAATAGAAAGACAACAGGAAATCTCCAAACACCTGGAAATTAAAAACATACTTCTAAATAAATCATGGGTCAAAAAGGAAGTCTCAAAAGAAATTTAAAAAATAGAACCAATTAAGAATGAAAATATAACATATCAAACTATATGGGATGCAACTACAGCAGTCCTGAGAGAGAAGATTTTTTTTTGGGTGGGGGGGGAAGCAGGATTTATTGAGAGGATAAAGAGGCTTGCACAGAGGGAGGGGATGCAAAGGGGTTGCCCTGGTTTTTCTTTTTCTTTTTGAGTCAGAGTTTCACTCTGTTGCTCAGGCTGGAGTGCAGTGGCATGCTCATGGCCACCATAACCTAGACCTGCTGGGCTTAGGCGATTCTTCCGCCTTAGCCTTCCAAGTAGCTGGAACTACAGGCACTGTGCCACCATGCCCAGATACATTTTTGGATTTATTGTAGAGATGAGGTCTCACCAAGTTGCCCAGGCTGGTCTTGAACCCCTGGACTCAGAAAATCCTCTCGCCTCTGCCTCCCAAAGTGCTGGGATTACAGGCTTGCGTCACTGTGCCCAGCCGAAAGAGAAGTTTATAGCACTAAATACATTGGAAGAGAGCAAAGACCTCATGAAAATCTCAGTTCCTACCTCAAGTAACTAGAAAAAGTAAAGTGAAACAAACTCAAAGTAAGCAGAGGAATAAAATTATAAAGATCAGAAATTAGTAAAATTGGAAACAGAAAAATAGAAAAAATAAATAAAACAAAAAGCACGTTATTTTTTTAAAAACAGAATAACATTGATAAACCTTAGCAAGACAAAGATAGAGGAAACAAATTCCAATATCACTATTAAAATATGATCTCACCATAGCACCTACACCCATTAAAAGGATAATAAGGGAATGCTATGAACAATTTTGGCCTAACTTTCATACCTTACACAAATTCAAAAGGGATTATAACCTTAAGTGTAAAACATAAAACTATAAAACTTTTAGAAAAAAACAAAGGAGAAAATCTTCAGGCTCTAGAACCAGGCAAAGAAGTTTTAGATCTTAGACCAAAAGCACACTTCATACAAAGTAGTATAGTATATTGGATCTTATCAAAATTAAAAACTTGCTCTGTGAATGGTTTTGTTAAGAGATATGAAAAGGTAAGCAATATTTAAAAACACAATACCAGGCCAGGTGCAGTGGCTCACACCTGTGATTCCAGCACTTGAGGGAGTGAAAGAGGAAAAATTTCTTGAGCCCAGGAGTTCAAGACAACCTTGGCAACATAGTAAGAACCCGTCTCTACAAAAAGTTAAAAGATTAGCAGTTCTTATGGCATGTGCCTGTAGTCCTTGCTACTCAGGAGGCTGAGAAGGGAGAATCATTTGAGGCCAGAAAGTCAAGGCTGCAGTGAGCTGGGATTGCATCACTGCACTCCAGCATGGACAACAGAGTGAGACCCTGTCTATAAATAAATAAATACACAATACTATTTATGTTAGCACACATGCACAAAGGAAATACTTAGGAATAAGTCTAACAACATGTGCTGGATTTGTATGAGGAGAACTACACACTCTGAGGAAAGAAATAAAATATTTAAATGAATTGAGAGATAGATATTCCACATTCATGGGTAGAAAGACTCAATATTATTATTATTTTTTTTTTTGAGTTGGAGTCTCACGCTGTCACCCAGACAGGAGTGCAGTGGCCGCTCCCAGCCACCGCAGCCTCGACCTGCTGGGCTCCGGCAGCAGCCTTCCGCCTCAGCCTTCCAAGTAGCTGGAATTATACGCATGCGCTACCACGCCCAGCTGATTTTTTGATTTATTGTAGAGATGAGGTCTCGCCTGCCCAGGCGGGTTTCGAACCCGCCGGCTCAGGCAATCCACTCACCTCAGCCTCCCAAAGGCGTGGGATTATAGGCTGAGCCACCAAGCCCGGCTAAGACTCAATATTATTAAGATATCATTTTTTCACAACTTGATCCATAGATTTAACACAATCTCAATAAAAATTTTAGCAAGTTATTATGTATTTATATATATATACATAATAGAATCAACAAACTGATTCTAAAGTTTAAATAGAAAAGCAAGATTCAGAATAGCCAACACAATACTGAGGAAGAAGAACAAAGTTGGAGAACTGGGGCTATCCTACATTAAGACTTACTATAAAACTATAGTTATCAAAAACAGTGTGGTATTGGCTAGAAAATAGGCAAATGGATCAATGAAACATAATAGAAAACACAGAAATAGAGCTACACAAATGTAGTCAACTGATCTTTAACAAAGGATCAAAGGCAATTCAATGGGAAAAGGATCGTCTTTTCAACAAATGATGCTGGAGCAATTAGAAAACCTTATTCAAAAAGTAAATCTAGACACAGATTGTACACCTTTCACAAAAATGAACAAAATGCATCCTAGACCTAAATGTATACTGCAAAACTATAACTAGAAGACAATATAGCAAAAAATTTAGGTCGCCTTGAGTTTGTTTATGAGTTTTTAGATACAAAATTAAAATCATAATCTGTGAAAGCAAAGTTGACTCGATAAGTTAGACTTTATTAAAATTAACTTCTATCACTGGAGAAAAGAGACCATATTTAGCAAATGGTGCTGGGAATACTGGCTGACCACATGCAGAAAAATGAAACAGGACCCCTACCTGTCACTGTATACAGAAAGCAACTCAAAATGGATTAAAGACTTAAATGTAAAACCTCAAACTGTAAGAATCTTAGAAGAAAATGTAGGAAACACATCGTCACATCACATCAGAGTAGGCAATGAATTATTGGCCAAGTCCCCAAAAGCGAATGCCATGAAAGTTAAGATAGACAAGTGGGACTTCATCAAACTGAAAAGCTTTTGCACTACAAAAGAAACCATCAAGAGAGTAAAGAACCAATTCACAGAATGGGAAAAAAATATTTGCAAATTATGCATCTTACAAAGGCCTCACATCCAGGATGTACAAGGAACTCAAATGAAATGAAAGAAAAAAAGCAAATAATCCCGTTAAAAAGTGCACAAAGGATATGAACAAACACTTCTCAAAAGATGACATACAGGCAGCCAACAGACAAATGAAAAAGTGCTCAGCCTCACTAATCATCAGAGAAATCTGACAACAGATACTGGCACAGGTGTGGAGAAAAGGAAACACTTGGAAACTGAGGGTCAGAGTGCAAGGTAGTTCAACCTCTATGGAAAGCAGTGTGGAGGTTCCTAAAATAACTAAAAGTTGAGCTTCCATACAATCCAGCAATCCTTCTCCTGGGAATATACCCAGAGGAACATAAATTGTTCTACAAAAAATACACCTGTACACATACATTTATCACTGCACTGTTCACAATAGCAAAAACATGAAGCCAACCCAGATGCCCAATGAAAGTGGACTGGATAAAGAAAATGTGGTACATATACACTATGGAGTAATATGCAGCCATAAAGAAGAACAAAATCGTGGACTCCACAGCAAATTGGATGGAGTTGGAGACCATCATACTAAGTGAACTATCACAGAAACAAAGAACTGAATACCGCATGTTCTCACTCATAAGTGGATCCTGAATATTAGTCACATTAGCACAAGGGTGGGATCAGCCAACATGGGACACTACTAGTAGAGGCAGGAGGGTGGGGTGCATGTGACAATACAAAGCGTACCTGGTCCACTGCCGGGGGAAGTGGGGTCAGTTAGAAGCTCAAAGTTCACCTGCATGCAGCCTACTTATGTAGTTAATCCTCACTTGTACCCCACATCTCTATAATTACAACAAAACAGAACAAAAAAACTTGTCTGTGAATGACACTGTTAAGAGAATGAAAAGACAAGCCACAGACTAGAGAAAATATTTACAAAACACACATCTGATAAAATATTTGTGTCCAAATTATACAAAAATCTCTTTAAACTTAGCAATAGGAAAACCCAATTAAAACATGGGTAAAATATTTGGACACTTCACCAAAGAAGATATAGAGATAGCAAATAAGCATATGAAAAAATATTCAACATCATATATAAAATATGTAAAATGGTACAGTCACTTGAAAGACAGTTTGGCGGCTTATTATCAAGCTCAACATATTCTTACCATACAATGTAATAATCATGCTCCTAGCACAAACCCAATTAAGTTGAAAATGTATGCCCACACCAAGTCCTGTACACAAATATTTTTACCACTCTAGTTATAATCACCCAAAACTGGAAGCAACCGAGATGTCTTTATTTTTTATTTTTTTACAGAATGACAAACGACTTTATTACATGAGCTAAGGAAGAGGATTTATTTGCCTTTCCAGGCCTTGATTTTCCTCAGATAGAACTCCAGCTCCTTGCCTTCTAGCACATAGCAAGCTGCTCGGCCACACTGGCCTGGTCTTGATGGAATGCAAGCAAGAAGTTTGCCCTGCTGGAACTGCTCCTCCAGAAGACTGCTGATTTTGGCATTCTTTTTCCTTTCATCATATTTATTCTGATTTTTGGGGGATCATTTTTTGTTTAAAATCTCTTCCTCCTCAGGAGTCAGGTTGGCACCCTTCTTGCAACCCAGGGTCAGCGCATAGCGGGAATTCATACCACTGTCAGTATGGTGTGCTGTCAATGAGCACAATGCAGCTCTTCACTAGGTCTTGATACGGACTAACTCGTTATTGGATGTATTGTAGACAACATCGATGATCCTTGTTTTGCCAGTACAACACTCAGAACCCCAGAAAAAGTTGCCCATGTCCAGCTTCTTGTTACCTCCCCACACTGGGACAGTGTGGATGCGGCAGGGGCCAATCCACCTTGGTGTTGGCAGCGGGGCGTTCCAGCTCATACTTCCGCTTCTTGTGGTAGGGCTTTCTCTTACCCCCAGTCTTGAGGCGCTTGTGCCAGTTGTCCCGAGAGATGCCCATGGATTGGTGCTGGCTGGAAAGGCCGAGTTGTCTTTAAATAGGTGAGTGGTCCTAGAATGAAAGGACTTAATAAAAAATTTTTTTATAAATAGGTGAGTGGATAAAGAAACTATGGTACATTCATACAAAGGAGTATTACTCAGCAGTAAGAGAGATGATCTATTGAGCCACAAGACATGGAGGAACTATAAATGTACATTGCTAAGTGAAAGAAGCCAATCTGAAAGGTTGCATAGTATATGATTCCAACTATGTGATATTCTGGGAATGGCAAAAACATAGAGACAGTAAGATCAGTGATTGCCAGGGGTTAGGAGAGAGGGTGGAGGGATGACTGGGTGAAGCACAGGAGACTTTTAGGGCAGTGAAGCCATTTTGTGTGATACCATGATGGTGGATTCATGACATTCTGCATTTGTCAAAAACCCATAGAACTGTATAACACAGAGTGAACCTAAATGTAAACGATGAACCTTAGTTAACCATAAAGTATCATTACTGGCTCATTCAGTATAACAAGCTTATTATATTAATGCAAGAGTTAGTAATAGGGGAAACTGTGTGTGGGGGCAGGGTGAGAGGTAGGGTGGTATATGGGGAAAACTGCTCAGTTTTTCTGCTAATCTAAAAACTGTTCTAAGAAATAAAGTCTATTAAGTTTTTCAAAGCATGGCTTAAAAATAGACAATCTAAAGACTGCAAGGAAATATTTGTAAACCATATATAACCAGCAAAGGACTAGTATCTAGAATTTTTAAAGACCCCTCAAAATAGAACAGCTAAAAACATCCAATTCAAAAAATGGGCATAAGACATGACAGACATTTCACCAAAAAGGATATACAATTGGAAGATAAGTACATGAAAAAATGTTCAATATCACTAGCTATGAGGGAGATGCAAATTAAAACCATAGTGAGCTATCATTAGACATCTATCGTAAAGGAAAAGAAAGCTGACAATGCAAAAGTTGGCAGGGATGAGGAGACACTGGATCATTCATACATTGCTGGGGGGAATGCAAAGTCATACAGTTGCTATGGAAAACAGTTTGGCAGTTTCTTAAAAAACTAAACATTCAGCTACCGTACTACCCAGAAGTTGTACTTGGGCATTTATCCCAAAGAAATAAAAGCTTATCTTTGCACAAAAATCTGTACACACATATTCATAACAGCTTTGTTCATAACAGCCTGAAATTGGACATAATCCAGATGTCTTTCAGTGGGTGAATGATTAAACTGTATATCCATACTATGGAATACTACTTAGCAATAAAAAAGAACGAATTACATGTTACAGGTCTTTCAGAATTTGTCTAGTATGTTTTCCAGTTCTTACTAGAAGATTCCACTGTGTGGGGGATGGATGAAAGAACATAGATAGATGATGCAATGACTTGGATGAATTGCCACAGAATTATGCTGAGTGAAAAAAGCCAATCCCTAAAGATCACATACTGTATGATTCCATTTATATACCATCTTTTTTTTCAACAAGCAGGCCATTTATATAGCATTTAAAAAAAAAACCCCAAATTATAGAAATGGAGAACAGATTTGTGGTTCTAGGGTTTAGGGTTGGGTTGGTAGGGGAAAGTAGGAATGGGTATAAAAGGAAAATTGGAGGTATCCTTGTATGGTGAAACTACTGGGTATCTTGACTTTATGAATGTCAGTATCATGGTTGTGACATTATACTATCATTTTGCAAGATGTTACCATTGGGGAAAACTGGGTAAAATATACAGAGTATGTCTCTGTAGTTACCCTTACAACTGCATGTGAATCTACAATTATCTGACAATAAAAAAACCTAATTTAAAAAACTTAGACAAATGAAGAGATAGAGAAAAAATGCATATCCTAATATCCAAGACACACCTTAGACAAGTTAAAATCTCTGAAAAGGGAACTAGATATCTACATCTCTGTATCTATATCTATATTTAACTTTTTTTTGAGACAGGGTCTCACTCTGTTGCCCAGCCTGGAGTGCAGTTGGTGCCATCTTGACTCACTGTAGCCTTGATCCCCTGGCTCCAAGTCATCTTTTTGCCTCAGCCTCCTGAGTAGCTGGGACCACTGGTACATGCCACCATGCCTGGTTAAATTTTTTAATTTTTTTGTAGAGTCATGGTCTCACTATGTTGTCCAGGTTGGTCTTGAATTCCTGGGCTCAACTGATCCTCCTACCTCAGCCTCCCAAAGGGCTAGGATTATAGGCATGAGCCACCATGCCCAGCCTGGTATTAATATTTATTTTTAAGTTTTTCAGACGGATCCAATGCACAGCCAAGTTTGAGACCAATACTTTAGCCAACTGTGTGGAGTATGCAGAGTCAGCTTAGGGGGCAGTACAGAGCTTTGAGTTTATATGCATTAGCTCTGAGACTAGTTGTGTGGTCTTAGGCAAGTCATTTAAATTCACAGAGTAGCCTCAGGTTCTTCTTTATAAATTGGTGACCACCTATCCTTACTTCCCTGCAATGTTTTGAAAAGCAAGAAGAAAATATAAGTGTTTCATAAATTGTGAAGTGCCATATAAATGTTCTGATCAGCATGCAATGTATATTGGACATTTGTATTAATGTATTTTTAATATGTAAAGAATATCTACTGTATGCAGAAATGTTCATGTTTACTATCTCATTTCATTTCTTTAACAACCCTGCCATGTCAGAATTGTGATCCTGTGAGCCCGAGGCACGCAGATGATAAATAATAACACTTGTGGCATGAGAAATACAGATTCTGTGACAGCAAAACTCCACCAGTCATGGGTTTACCCCGCAGAGGTATTTGTCAAGGTCATTTAGGTATAAAAGTGAGCCCCAACTTTTGTTTCTAAGAAACATAAACAAATATGTAAATAGAAGTTCTGAAAGGGCAATTTTGTTTGAGTGATCTGGATAACACTTCACTTTGCCATTATAGATGAAGCTAAGTGCAAGAGAAAAAAAATAGACGTTGAGAATAAGAAAGCGCTTGGTTTCTAAGTGATTTATGCCCAGAAAGATGCCAGAAGAGAGAGGCCACCAGAGCTAAGAGCAAGCTAGGACTTGCGGTATCCCATTAGCGAGTCTTAATCCTTATTAATGCCCGTGTTTGACGACAAAGGTTGTTAAAAACACATTAAGTGTGGAAAAAGCTGATTCTGGCATTAGGCATTCACAAAATAAAAAGAATGCAAATGTGAAGGAGAAGGAAGCTGTCACCTTTTTATGTGCTTCTGCTAGAAATTAAATCACTGGAACATTTGTAAAAAATAAAGTTGAAGAGGGATCAGTTAAAAATGTATCAGAAAATGAAGACAATTTTTTTGGTCAGAGTCCATGTATTCAACTGGAAATATCTAGATCACTGGTATGCTTTTTGGATTAAGATTATTTGATTGACCAACTGTGTGTATATAAATAAAGACCAAGTAATTCAAGGTCTTCCACCTCCCAAATGTATTGGGAATAAGGGACCAATCTCAGTGTTGGCCACCTGGCAAAGTTTTTCTAATGCTCTTCCAAGAATTTGGAACTTTGTATGAACTAGCCACCATCTTTCCACCTCTGAAGGATATTTTTTCATCCACTTTAATCTCTGGTTCTGTTAGCTGGTTTAGAACTAAATTAAATCCTTAAAATTCTGGCTCAGTGAATTCAATCTTCAGAGATTGGAGAAGGCATATGTAGGGTATGGTCCGGGCATGGACTGTTTCCCCCTATACCTGGCTTCTTCCTGCTCCCTCTCTCTGGGAGTTGCCTTTGGCCAAGACTGATCTCTGAAGGGTACGCATATTCCCAGTAATGAGACATGGGATGCAGGTGACCAAGCAAAGTTGAAAGCAGTGTAGTGGTCACGCTTAATGTAACTTCATGCACTGCATAGGAATTTGAATGATTAGCTTGATCGCTTTGATTGTAAAACTGCTTGCTATATTGCCCCAAGGTGCGAATTCTTCACCAACTTGCTGCCATTGGAATGTCCTGTAAGTTTTAATAAACCAATGTTTTTCCCTCCAGGTGACTTCTTTGGCATAGGTAAACATGACACAAAAGCCCCCTCAGATTTGGGGTCAACATATTACAGCCTAATTAAAGATAGTGGGATAATTTTGCATCCTGTTCCATTTTTCCTTTTGAAACTATAGAAGAAACCTTACTACTGGCCCAGGTCTTAGGGAGAAATGGCAGGTTTCAGTCTTAATTTGAGCATGTCTAAGCCTTGAAGAAGTTGGACATGGCTTTTCACTGTTATTGGTCTTGTTTTCCTAAACTGGTGAAATGATACTAAGAAGTGATGTGGAAAACCATGTAGCAATCTTAGGTGAGTTTCCCAGCATTGGCCTAGGTCCCTGGGAAGTGGGTTTCTACAGAGGCACCTGTGAGGGCAATATCTAGGCAGTATTTGCTTCTGTCTCCAATGGATCCTTCCCCTCTGTTCCTTTTGTTACCTTCCTTCCTAGCTGGCAGGGAACACCTGGGTCTTCTTACCTTCTCAATTCCTTCTCTTCCTTATCTGAACTTTTACTTCACCCTGGTACTTAGGTGCCAAATGCCATGCTGTTCCTCAGCAAATCATTAATAGCTTTCAATATTCAAAAACATTGACAAATTGAGTTAGATACAAATTGTATGTTTCTTTATCACTAAATTAGAACTGCTGATGTTAGTAATAATCATCCTTCACAACTGTGTGGTTCTTTTCAGTCACTAAGCACCCGTGTACCTCCTTTGTGACATTTGATTCCCGCAAGTAGCCTAGAAGAAAGGCTAGGGTGTGAATATTTAACAGTATTCTATTTTTTTTTTGAGGTGAAGTCTCTCTCCTTCACTCAGGCTGGAGTGCAGTGGCACGTTCACAGCTACCCCAGCATCGACCTGCTGGACTCCGGCGATCTTCAGCCTCAGCCTTCCAAGTAGCCGGAACTACAGGCATGCGCTACTACACCTGGCTAATTTTTTATTTATTGTAGAGAGGAGGTCTTGCCAAGTTGCCCAGGCTGGTTTTGAACCCGCGGGCTCAGGCAATTCACTTGCCTTGGCCTCCCAAAGTGCTGGGAATACAGGCTGAGCCACTGAGCCCTGCCAACAGTATTCTTACCGTTGATAAAACTGAGGTTCAGTGATGTGTTTATTGTGCACATAGCACTGTGTCTGGTGCATGGAGAGGACACAAGAGATGTGTTATTCCTTATGGGCAGTATGGTAAAAGCTAACACAGCAGGCAAAGGAATCCTTTGAGCACTGGACTTCAATACAATGAACTGAATGAGCGCCCACCTGGTCTGGGCTCTGTGCTAGCCCCTGGGGGTGGGTGGATGGAACATAAGAATACACCAAGTCCTCTTGTCAAGTTGCTTAGAGTTTTTCAGAGGTTGGGTAGGGTTGGCAGTCTAGCAAATAAAGATGAGGTTGCCCAGTTAAATTGGAATTGCAATAAACAATAAATTATTTTTTAGTGTAAATAAGCACCATGTAATTTTACCTGGAATATTTTATCTGACAACTCTACATGGGAGAAAATAGACCAAAAGTCTGAAGCTATTATAATAGCGGGGACTCTGGGAAGATCTCCTGAAAGATGTAACAACCAAGTTGGGTCTTTTTTTTTTTTTTTTTTTTTGAGTTGGAGTCTCATTCTGTCACCCAGGCTGGAGTGCAGTGGCACCATCACGGCTCACCGCAGCCTTGACCTCCTGGGCTCAGGCGATCATTCTGCCTCAGCTTCCAAAATAGCTGGAACTATAGGCATGCACCACCACGACTGGCTTATTTTTTTATTTTTTTGGTAGAAACGAGGTCCTGCGATGCTACCAAGGCTGGCCTTGAATTCGTGGACTCAAGCAATCTTCCTGCCTTGGCCTTCCAAAATGCTGGGATTACAGGCATGAACCACTGTGCCTGGCCTGAGTTGGGTCTTGAAGGCTACAGAAGCCATAAAAGAGGATCTAGGCACAGGAGGCACAATAGAGTCTGGTGACCTTAGGGAATGGAGTTTTTATTATCTTGATCTCAGTTTCCTTATCTGTAAAATGGTTATAATAATGTTATCAAATCAAATGAGGGTCTGCTCACCTGGAGCAGTGAAGCCAAACACTGACATGGATTTGCAGCAAGAGAAAGTGAGGCATTTATTATAGGGTGCCAAGCAAGAAAAGGCAGCTAATGCTTAAGACCCGAACTTTCTGAGGACTTGCAAGGAAGGGTTTTTTTTTGGTAGAAAGAAGTTTATTTCTGAGTTCGAATCCAAGGAGCAGAGCCTGACTTGAAGTCTTTCTAAAATGGTTCTGCTCGCCCTCCAGGCTTTCATAGTTCACTTTTATAATCCAGAATTTTCAGTAACTATACATTAGCCACATGACCAGTAGAGCATTGTATAGGACTTAAGTTACAACTGCGTTTTACATTTAGATAGTGATATTTAGAGTAAAGGATGTTTATCATGCATTACAAAAGTTACACAAGTCACAAGACTCATGACTGCATTGATGCAAAAGTTATGCAAATCACAAGACTTATGATTACATTGATACTTTATTGTTCAAACCTGTGATTACTAAGAAGGGAAGTAAAGAGGGATTACATCTTTGGGCGTAGTCTGCAGGAAAGTCAAGGATCCCCTGAAACTACCTACTGGGAGTGCCCTTCTCTAGGGGCTGTGGCAACATGGACGGACATTAGTGGGTCTCTGTATCATTTCCCTACTGTCAGTTGAGGCCATGATATCTATCATGGGAGTAGTTATGTCATGCTATCTTAATATAAATGTGTGTATGGTTCTTTCCCTCAGCTGGTTTTCATGCTTTATAGACTCAGTTATGGCACAGGAATTTTAACAATATGTTGGATACAAAGTGTGATGGCTAAATATTTTAATATTGCTATTTTAAACATAGTTAAAGAAAAAACTTCCCTATGCCTGAAAAGAGGCCCTATAACCAGGATGAGAGCCAAGAAAACATGTTGGAAAACCAATCTGAGACCTTCCCAGGCACCTTCTTAGTGTAAACATCTGCATCACCTATAGCATTAATGCTGATTTTCATTTGGCTTAGCATTGCCATATTCCCTGATTCATCTGGGATGAAAGTGTAACACTTAGTATGGACAATGGCACATGCGCCTCAAGGAAGGGCTTTTAAAAGCAGGGGTGAGGGGGTTCTCTAAAGTGAGTTAGGAGTTGGAGAATTTCCGGAACTTTCAAATCTGTTTTCTGATTTTTGTCTGTCTAGGTCTATGTGACATCACCTGACATTTCCTGTCTGGTGGGGGTGTGGTTTTTGAAAAACATGAACATGTGTCAAAATATATTTAGTTTTTCTAGAGAACCAGATGTCTTGTGACTCTGACTACTTGGGTGATGATTGTTAAGCTATTATTATCTTTTTGCTTAGTAGGTTGCTTATTTACTTTTCTAATTGCTGGTTGCAGGGCTAGCTAGGTGCTTGAACTTTTTTTTTTTGGAAGGGACTTAAAATTTCTTCTTTATTTTCATGATTAAGGAAATAAAGCCCAGCAGGCCCCAAAGAGGGGTCCTATCTCAATAATGGTACACATCTTGTTGGATTGTTAAGAGGATAAAATGAGTTTATATGAATAAGGCACATAGGAGAGACTACCTGGTATAGGGTAAGTGAGAGGTGATGGTAAAATTAACTAGGGCAGTCAAAAGGCAGGGAAGAGACATTCCAGAGGTCCAAGTTAGTGGTCTATAGGAGCAGAGCCACGAGGCAGAAGGTGGAAAAACAGAGGAGTAACATTCCCAATGGGGGCGAGTGGGAAAAGCTGGAGTCTGGGACGAAGTGAAGAGAAGTAGGTTTAGGAGAAAGTGACTAATCCTCTTTATGCCTGAATGTCCAGACAATGTGAAGAGATGTGGCCAGAATTCAAGTACAGGCTCTAGAAAGAGGCCGAGGTTAGGGTAGAGGCCTGGGAGGCTTCCGACTGTAGGTGAGAAAAACCAAAAAGCATGAATAAAATTGCCCAAAGTCCAAGTGAGAAGTGAGAAAGAATGCAAAGGCCACCACCTCGCCAGTGTTCTTCTTGCAACTCAATGGATTTTTTTTTTGAAAGCAGGAGTTATTGAGAGGACAGAAAAGCTCCCACAATGGGAGGGGACCCAGGGGTTCCCCAACTCACATGTTTTTACTATTTCGTTTCACTTATATTCTGTTACACCTGCAAATATGCTTGCATGGGCATATGGGTGTGGGCTGCCCCCGGAGGGCAGGCCTTGGGGAGAACAGGCAACTAGGGGTGGGAGAAGAACTCACTTTTTACATTTTTGTTACTTTTGTTTCTCCCCCAAGCATGTACCACTTAGAAAAGTGATATTTAAAAACAATCTACTGGGCTCGGTGGCTCAGCCTGTAATCCCGCGCCTTTGGGAGGCTGAGGTGAGTGGATTGCCTGAGCCCGCGGGTTCGAGACCCACCAGGGCAGTGAGACCTCATCTCTACAATAAATCAAAATATCAGCCGGGCGTGGTAGCACATGCCTGTAATTCCGGCTACTTGGAAGGCTGAGGCGGAAGGATCACCGGAGCCCAGCAGGTCAAGGCTGCGGTGGCCGGGAGCGGCCACTACACTCCAGTCTGGGTGACAGAGTGAGACTCCAACTCAAAAAACAAAACAGAGCAAAACAAAACAATCTAAAAACTAGACATTAAGATAGCGCAGGAGCCTGCAAAAAGTGTTTCCCATCTATACTTCATTCTTTTAGCCATCCTGGCATGAGTTGTGTGGACACCTATAGCTTTGGTCATTTTTGCCCCTGGAAATGAGAATCTGTCTCAGAATGTCGCTGCTTACACTTTGGCTGTGTCCAAAGACTCTTAGCTTAAGGAGGAACTACTGCTTCAATGATTGTAAACATTTTTCACTTCTCTCAGTGGTTGCTGCATACCTCACTTCTCCATAAAGTTGGATTGTGGGAATCAGTTGTCAACGTTGTGTTAAAATCCCTTAGACACCTGTCTGAGCCTGGTCCAGGGTCTTGGTTCCCAGGAAGTGCAAAGGGGTGGATCACTTTGGAGTCCTTGGATTTTTCTATGTCTGGGAATAGACATGAGAGAAACAGAATGGTAAGGGAAGAACTGTCTGTTCACTACAGTTACTGCTGAAATATTCCAAAAAGGAACAAAGAGGAGATCACGGAAATGAACTGTTCTTATAACACTGACATCAAATGTGTCCCCCCTACCCCATTTTTCACACTGACCATTTCTCCAACTTTGGACATTAACTTGGTGTCCTACAATTCAATTCAGACAATAATTACCTAAAGTTAATGCAGACACCACAGGTTAAAGGCTAAGTCCCACAAGACTACTCCCCACTTCAGAGGTTAGTTGCAAATACCAGGTTTCTACCTGTTTTTCTGACCAACCATCTGTAAGTCAGGGGTTCCAGTGACCCCCCCCTCAGGTTTGATAATTTGCTGTAATGACTCACAAAATCAGGAAAGTGGTTTACTTATTATTACTGGTTTTTTAATTTTATTTTTTATTTTTGTAGAGACAGGGTCTACAAATATGTTGCCCAGACTGGTATTAAACTCCTGGTCTCAAGCAATCCTCCCTCCTTGGCCTCCCAAAGTTCTAGGATTACAGGTGTGTTCACCATGCCTATCTCAACTGGTTTATTTTAAAGGATACAACTCAGGAACAACCAAATGGAAGAGAGGCATAGGGTAAGTTATAGGGGAAGGGGTGTGGCGCCTTGCCCTCTCTGAGTGTGCCACCCTCCCAGCACCTCCATGTGTTCACCAACCCAATCTCTCCCAACCTCATTACTTAGGGTTTTTATGGACATTTCATTTCTTGGGCATGATTGATCAAATCAAGGCTATTGGTGATTAGCTCAATCTCCAGGCTTTCTCCTCCCCCCAGAAGTCTGGGAGTGGAGAGGGAAGGTGACATTTCCAACCTTCAAATCATGCCTTGGTTTTTCTGGCAAACAGCCCTCATCCTGAAGCTATCTAGGGGGCTCCACCACCAGGCATAGCATACAAAAGAGACTTCTATCACTCCAGAGATTTCAGTGGTAGTGTCTGTATGTTGGGGAATGGGACAAATACCAAAGATTTATTTATTTTTGTTATATCACAGTTGACAACTAGGAAATTGGAACAGGAAGAGTTTTAAAAATAAGCATACTTAGATGAGAAAACAGAAGTCCAGGGTTGGAAAGTGACTTGTCCAAGGACACACAGCTGATGAACAGGGAGCGGAGACTACCCAGCTTCTGGTCTCATACTCTTTTCACATCATAGGGCCTCCAATTCAGCTGTATGCAACTCAGTACATCCAGAGCCTTTGTACTGTATGTTCTTTAATCCTTTAAGAATCATTTAAAGAGAAACAGACTTGTCTTCAAGTGCCAGTGAACTGGAAAGAAACACCCTTTACAGGAAGAATGTGATTATGCTGCCTCTACAAAGAGCAGATATGAGTCATATCCAGTAACATCCAAGCCAGGATCTCTCAAAATACTGGGGAAAAGGCCCCACACATCAAAATCATCTCTTCAGAAAACAACCAGATTCATGGTCTGACAAGAGCCCTCACCCTGGCCTGATCTCCCAGGGCTCCCTCTTTGGGCCCCAGCTTTTCCTTCAGTGTTAAGGAGCCTGAAGGACTAATTGCATCTTACCAGGAGGTCTGATGGCATTGAGGAGGCTTCTCTAATGGGCCCCAACTAGTGAATGGCAAAGGCCCACAGTTGGACCAAGATGTGTGAAACAAGAGGAAGACCATGGCAGAGACTGATAGTTGTCCAGCAAAACACCTCCCTTCTTCAATAGTAATGAATTTTCAGGTGGATGTATGGCTGCCTAATTGGAGGCTGCATTTACTAGCCTTCCCCCCCCCCCCTTTTTTTTGAGCTGGAGTACAGTGGCACATTTACAACTTACTGTGCAGCCTCAGCCTCCTGGGCTCAGGCAATCCTCCCGCCTCAGCTTCCCAAGTAGCTGGGACTACAGGCACATGCCACCACACCCAGCTAATTAAAAAATTTTTTTAGAGACCAAGTCTTGCTTGGTCTCAAACTCCTGGACTCAAGCAATCTTCCCACCTTGGCTTCCCAAAGTGCTGGGATTACAGATGTGAGCCACTGTGCCTGGCCAACCAGCCTTCCTTGCCACTAAGTGTGACCACGTGACTATGTTCAGGCCAATGAGGTGTGCATGGAAGTGCTACATGCAACTTCTGGGTCATCTTCAATGTAGAAGAAGCTCCTTGTCTTGGAGCAGCTGTTACCTCCACCCTTGAACTGACCATGAACTTGCCTGTGACTTAGCATGGGCCATGCTGCTTACAAAGATAATGCTCTTGGTGATGGCAGGATGGAAAGAATCTGGGTTCCTCACTGTGTGGAGAAAATGCACTTGCCAACCTGGACCTTAGCACCACAGTCACAGAGAACAAATCTCCATCTCCTTTAAACTTTTTGGGGGGCTTTCAGATATAGAAACTTATCTTTTTATGGTAGTAGAGCATGATAGTATTGTTGTAGCCGCACCACAAGTAAGGAGTCACCAACTCACTGAGAGTCAAATATTGAGTCCTTTATTGCTGGTGGTCAAGAGCAGGCTCATGCCAGAAAGAAACTCTCGACCCTGAATAGAGCAAGCAAGGAGTTTATAAAGGCCAAGACTGCAATTTCATCAGAGTTGGGTGGGGTGCAAACAGGAAATTTCAGTTACAGAACAGTTAGCAGAATAGTAACAAGTACAGAACAGTTTCTCTTGAGCAGTTACAGAACAGCTTATCTGGGCTTCCTTCCAAGCAGGATGTGGTTTACTGCTTACTGGAAGGTTGGGGAAGTCACATGGAGAAGGGGTGAGAGGGGAAGCTGAGAGGCAAAATGGGGGATTCACTATAATTGGAGTCACCATGATTGACTTGTTAACAGGCATTTCAGTATGTGGATGATATTTTTAGTGAAACACCAAGGTCTCTAGGCTACAGTGGGCAGAGATACCATACTCTTACACTGGGCACTGAGTTTTCCTGTAGGACTATTCCTTGTCTCTTTTATTTTTCTGACAATTTTCTAAGTGAGCAAATTGGCTTTCTCATTTAACTCTTATAATAATCCTATGAACAGAACTTTCTTCCATTTTATAGTCGAGAAAACTAAGACTCAGAATGGAGAGGTAATTCACCCCAAATCATACAGCTAATAAATGATAAGGCCATGATTTGAACTCAGGCCTCTGTGACTCCAGAGTCTAGCCTCTTTGCTTTGCAGCATGATGCTCCTCCCAGTAAGTGAGAACCTATTTTTGAAAACAGGTGCTGACTATGCCTTACTGGTTTCAAAATCTTAAGCTTATGAATAAAACGGGCTTGGTTGTTTAATTCTGGCAAGAAGCTCTATTTCAGGGTGTATCCAGTTTATAAATGACCATGATTTGACAATTCATTTGTATTCCTGTTGTTTGGGACTCTGACTGTGTTATTACACAGAATTAATGTGATTCATGGTGACACATATCCAAGCTAGTTCCCAGACACCTATATTAACTCAAAGTCTCAGGTCTGGCTCTAAGGAGCAAGAAAAGGGAGTCATGATAGAGATTATGATCCCCCAACAACCAGATGCCCATGCCCAGTCTGTCCTATGCTTCTGGCCTGCCTGGCCTTCAAGTTTCTTTATACCAGGTCTCAGATGTCACCTCCCCTGTATTTCAACCATATCCCCCAACTCCTCAGTCTAGCTTATTTCATGCAGAAGTGAATAAGAATACAAGCTGTTTGAACTGATTTATGCTGACATAATTTTTATCTTAGAAAATCCATGTCATTCACTATGGAGGACTTAGAAAAATATGTTCTACACAGAGAATTGATTACAGTACAGTTATGGGCCATAAGCATACTTGGATCAGTCCAGGGAACTAGGTTATTTTAGTGACCATGTTTGCTTTTTACAGACAGGCTAAGGTTAATATGGAAAAGCATAAATGTTATCTTAAAGGAGAGTGAGGTGGGGAAACAATTTCAAAAGGCAATCAGATACTTGGCAACGTAGTCCAGCTGCCAATAGGAGACTGAATTGCATTTATGAAGTTTGGAGAGTAAAGAAATAATCTGGAAGCAGAAGAGTTGTGTTATAAGTCTGCTTTGCACCATATCAGTGAGAGTTTGGTTCAAGAAACGGGATCCATTCTGAATATTTTAAGCAGGAAGGAACTTTAACACATGGAATCTTATCAAATTTTGCTTACCAAAATAGTGGTGAGAGTTGAGGGAGCTGCCTGTGGTTATGGGTCTCTCAGGATGACTTGGAGAACACTACAGAATGACCTGCCAGGAGGGCTGCCACCTCTGAGGTCACTTGAAATTATTGAGTTCAAGAACTTATCACTTTAGCTCTGCTCAGGGTTAAGGAAGTGGGAATTGGGAAGTTGCTGCCACTGCTGGCGACCAAGGTCAATGCCATAGTTGCCTTTGGCCCCTGGAGACATGGAACAGATGCTGATGTGTGGCTACATAAAAGCCCGACTCACTCATCAAACTCATATAAGCATATCTAATAGGGAAGCCTAATTTGCATCCAGAACCTGCAAAGGGGTATGGGAAGTGTAGTTTGTGCTCTGTAACCTCTGCCATAGAGGAAGGTACTCTAGAGCCATGCTGTCCGATGGAACTTTCTGTGATGAGAGAAATGTTCTCTGTCTGTACCGTCTACTACAGGAGCCTCCAGCCAGATGTGGTTATTGAGCACTTGAAATGTAGCTAGTGCAACTGAGGAATTACATTTCAAATTTTAATTATTTAAATTTGAATACACTTGGGGTGTAGTATGAAACAAAACAGATAATACTTCTCTCTCAGAGTTTAATTTTAACAGGAAAGACAGAGAAGTAACAGGCTATCAGTGGGGTAAGTGGAAGTACAGAGTGCTGTGGAAGTATCTTGGAGGAGCAATTAGACCTGTACCTGTACCTGGTGTCCCAGGCTGTGTCAGAGAAGGATATAGCCAAAATAGAGGGGAATAACAAAAGCAGAAACCTAGAGACAAGAGAGAATACAGTGCATTCCAGGAACCAGAATGTTCAGTATGACCAGAGCGTGTCCTACAGAACTGTTGCTTGAGGTCACTACATTTGTGATAATTTGTTAGGGCAGTATAAAAAACAAATATTGTTTGAGGTCACTACATTTGTGATAATTTGTTAGGGCCGTATAAAAAACAAATATTTTGGTAGATAATACACATACATGGTTGGTAGTTGCATTGGTCAGGGTCCAGTCAGGAGCAGAAACCACAGCAGTAATTTGAACAAATTTAATGTAAAGAAATATTAACTAGTAAAAGGTGATCGACAAAAACAAACAAACAAACAAACAAAAAACACGTAAAAGAGAAGTCCAAAGAATATAGGCCTAGCAAATGTAGGAAGTAACCACTACCTTTAGGGCTGAGAGAAAGTATTCTAGGTAGAAAAAAAATTGGCCAGATGATTTAAAGGAGGTATTGCAAGATGGGAAATCAGTGGAGATTTTTAGTCTGTGATATAGTAGCTTTGTATTGGGAGGCACATCAGGGATTCTGAAGCAAGTCTTGATGAGCAATTGTTAGTCCTGATGAGTAAATCATTTTAGTTGTTTTGCATTCTAATCTTCCAGGAGAATTTCTGGGAATAAACAGCTACATTATTTTTGCTTGTTCATAGTATTGTTTAAGTTAAAGATAGAAAAGTATGCAAGTCCTGGTATTATTTTAATACAAGGACAGAAAATTATGCTGGCTTAAACTCTCATTTTTGTCATTCTGATTGGGAAAAAGATACCGTCGTTGTTTAAATTTATGCTTCATAAGTGAATGGACAACTTGTCATATATATTTCTAATTGTGAAACTGTCCTGTGAATTCATCATCTTTTTCGTTTGTAAGAATGTTCCATAATAGCCAGGCTTGGTGGCTCAGTCTGTAATACGACCACTTTGGGAGGCTAAGGTGAGTGGATTTCCTGAGCCCATGGGTTTGAGACCAGCCTAGGCAACTTTTCTCTACAATAAATAAAAAATTAGCTGGGCTTGGTAGTGCACGACTGTAGCTCCGGCTACTTGGAAGGCTGAGGTGAACGGATCTCTGGAGCCCAGCAGGTCGACGCTGGGGTGCCCGTGAATGTGCCACTACACTCCAGCCTGGGCAATGGAGTGAGACTCCAACTCAAAAAAAAAAAGTTCCATAATAAGGGAATTAGTTCCTTATAATTTGCATTACAATCCTTTCCAGTTCATCATTTGTTTTTGACTTTGTTTTTACCTTTTATTTTAATATAAAAATGTTAAAAGTTTATATTGTCCGACTAATCAGTCTTTTCCCTTTAAGGTGTCTGGATTTTTTTTGCGATCAGCCTGGGCAACATGGTGAGACCTTGTCTGTACAATAAATATAAAATTAACCGGGTGCAGTAGCACACACCTGTAGTTCGGCTACTTGGAAGGCTGAGGGGAAGGATCATTCTAGCCCAGCAGGTTGTCGCTGGGCTTGTTGTGAGTGTGCCACTGCTCTCTAGCCTGGAGGAAGGAGTCAGACTCCAACTCAAAAACAAACAACAACAACAACAACAAAAGATGTCTGGGTTTCAGGGTAGGCCATTCCACACACACCTAATTATTAACTCTGCTTACTTTCAGGGAGAGGGATTGTAGCAGGATGGAAATAATGCTTTATTTATGTGCTATTTTGAAAAGCATGCTCTCTACCATGGTAAGCCTGGTGATAAAGATAAAACGTATGCTCTTTTATAATACTTTTAGAATATTTTTAAAATATGGAAATGATTTTCACATTACAAAATGATAATCTTCTAGAAGCTTGTTTTTTATGTGTCTCACTCCGTCGCGCAGGCTGGAGTGCAGTGGCATCCTCACGGCTACTCGATCTGCTAGACTCAGGCGATCCTTCTGCCTCAGCCTTCCAAGCAGCTGGGACTACGGGTGTGTGCTACCATGCCTGGCTAATTTTTTTATTTATTGTAGAGAAGAGGTCTCACCAAGTTGCCTAGGCTGGTCTCAAACTCACTGGCTCAGGGAATCCCCCACCTTTGACTCCCAAAGTGCTGGGATTACAGATGTGAGCCACCGCGCCCAGTACAGAACTTCTATTTTTAAAAAAGTATGCTTATTTAAAGAATGAGTTGTATCTGGTTTGTATCCAGTTTTTCCTTTCAAATACCTAGGTAACTATTGTCCCCACTTTGTTGACTATTCCATATTTTCTCATTCATTTTACATGCAACCTTTACAAGATGCCAAGTTTCCATATACGTTTGTGACAATTTAGGGACTCTGTTCACGTCCACATTCCTATATATTCTTGTGCCAACACCACCATGTTTCACTTATTGCAACTTTAAAATATTTAAATACCTTTTGGGTCATTTGCTCCTTCATTATTATTTTTTCCCAGAACTTTTCCATTCTTGCATGTTTTTTTTCTTTTTAATTTTGGAAACATTTGATCACCACAAATCCTGTTGCTATTTTAATTAACATTGCAATGATTTATAGATTGAGGAAAAACTGACATTTCTGTAATGTATCTGTTTTCTTAAAATAAGGTGTATTTTGCTCTCCAGACTTTAGGGCCCCAAGTAGAATTTTAAAAACTTGTGATTTTTGTGTATTTATTTTTTTACTTAGCTACTTTATTATTTTATTGTTCTAGTAGTTAATTCTCTTGACCTTTTTAATTGATATGGATTTTTCAGATCAGCCTGGGCTTCAGAGTGTCAGCTTTATTGGTAGGCCAGCTGAGCCCCAGAGAGGGTCAGCTCAACGGGCTGGCAAGCCTAGCCCCAGAAGTGTTGGCTCTAATGGGTTGGCAAGTCAAGTCCTGAGAGTGTTGCTGATGTGGTAGACTGGCAAGCCTAGCCACCAGAGTGTTGGCTCTAATGGGCTGGCAAGCCAAGCCCTAAGCGTGTTGTAGCCCCGAGAAGTGTCTCAGCTTTGGAATCTTGCCTTCTTGCATCAGCTCTCCCAGTTCAGCCAACTCCATCAGCTGGCAAGCCAGCCTCTGAGGTGCTCTTAAACTCCGATGATCTTCTGCAGCTCTTGGGTTGGGGTTCTTGTCTCATGCCCAGGAGGAATGAGGGACATGGATGGCCAGAAAGGAAGATTTATTGAGGACTGAAAAGCTCCCACAGTGGGAGGGGACCCAAGAGGGTAGCGATATGAAGCTGAAACCTGGTGCTTATATAGCCCTAAGACTGAGCCGATGGGTTAACACTTGCTGTGAACTGATTGGTCGGTACTAGCTGTTCTAATTGGTCAGTACTGAGGACCAATCAGCAGGAGATAGGGGCCTAATGGTGAGTTGATTGGTCAGTACTTGGCAGCAAGCTGATTGGTCATTTTTCTATCCCAGTAGTAAGTACTTAAGTTCCAGCTTGAGAAGTTCACAGGCAGCTTATTTACTAATGTGAGTGTTTCAGTTCAGAGGCCTGCTGGACGTTTGCTACATTGTTACAGGTACCCCCTCTGTCTGTCTGCCTAGCTTTTCTCTAGCTATCTCCTCTCTCATAAGCTTTCTAAGTCTCTTCATTTTAGGCATGTAGTTTATAGACAGCATAGAGTGTGCGTGTGTGTGCTTTGTTTATTTTGGGGTTTTTTGAGTCTCACCGTTGTCCAGGCTGGAGTACAGTGGTCCAATCATGGCTCACTGTTGCCTCGATCTCCTAGGCTCAGGGAATCCTTCACCTCGAATAAATGTGCACCACTACACCCAGCTAATTTTTGCATTTTTTGCAGACCTGATGTCTTGCTATGTTGCCAAGGCTGAGCTCCTGAGCTCACATGATCCTCTTGTCTTGGCCTCCCAAAGTGTGGGATTACAGGCATGGGCCACTGTGCCAATGACGTTTTTTGAGCTACTTTAAAAATCAAATGAAAGGATTGGAAGTGAGACTTTTCTGAGTATAACTTGTTTACTTTTGATTTTTGAGCCATGTACATATTTTATATTTTTCAATAAAAATTAAATCACCAAGGAAAATAAAACTAATCCTAAAATTAAAAACAAATGGAAACTAATAAGCTTAACTCTTTATCAAATCGGGTACATAACCACACAGAGAAAATGATTATTCCAAGTAACTTTGGAATATGTTCCTCTAGTATACATTTTTGGTGGAGTGTAATCTAAGAAAAAAAGAAATGCAAATAATTTCAAACTTCACTCAGTAGTTTTATTATTAGAAGTAATATTTATAATTTTGGAAGTATTTTATGTATAATTCGAATAAGAAATAGGAATATTAATGTTACTAAGATCCAACATTTTCTGTGAGGGAAAGGCGATACAAATAAAACCAAAGTCAAAACTCTATAATATTAAATTTGCATCGGACATGTTAGTATAAACTCATGGTAAAACTTTTTTTACTTTCTCTGTTCACTTAGAAGAACCTTTAAGCAATGATATTTCAGTAGCAATGTTCACTGAGAATCTATCCCCTATTTTTGATAGTTTTGCTGCCAGTTCTGGTAAAGCCTCATTACATAAGTGGGAAAGGATTGGATGCCCTGGATCAAGGCTATTTCAGGTAAGGAAATAATTAAGTGCTTAATTCTGCATTTAGGCATCTCAAAGTTGTTTGCTAGGGTGTGCTCTGTCCCTAACCCTCTTCATCACTTACAATAAGGGGTCCCCAACCCCTGGGCCACTCTCTGGTAGTCCATGGCCTGTTAGGAACCAGACCACACAGCAACAGGTGAACAGAGCTCTGCCTCCTGTCAATCAGCAGGGACATTAGCTTTTCATAGGAGTATGAGCCCTATTGTGAACTGTGCATGTGAGAGGTCTAGGCTGTGTGCTCCTTATGAGACTCTAATGCCTGATGACCATCGTCCCCACCACCCCCTACCCTGTCTGTGGAATAACTGTCTTCCACGCAACCAGTCCCTGATGCCAAAAAGGTTAGACCGCTGCCTTACATTCTTTTGTAAAGGTAACAGAGCTCCCAGAGGGGAGGCCCACAGGAGGAAGCCTGTTTTGCTCTTCTGTCTGAATGAAAGCATGAGGTAGCTGGGCCAGGGGTCTTGCTCACTAGGGGTGGGTGATGTGAGGCATATTGGAACCACTATTAGTTTTGGAGGCAGAACTCCCAGGTCCTGATTTTGGACAAGCTGTCTAACTTCTCCAAGATTCAGGTTCCTCCTCTGAGGAACCTGGCCTTCATACTTCACAGGATTGTTGTGCAGATCACACGAGATAACGTGTGTGAAAGGCTTAACTAATACTGTCGAGAACCATCTCATCTTGTTATGAATCTTGATGCTTTTAGAGACTAGTCTCCCTAAAAGGATCATTCTACTCAGCCTCCTCCTATAGCACTTTGCTCTCCTCTTCACCACAAGTAACCCAGACACTAATGCTTTCAAGTGAAAGTGAACTATTTTGGATGAAAGTGAAGGTGGAGTTGTGTCCTATGTCTGGATTGAAGTCAGAAGGGAAGCATGAGAAAAGAGCAAATCCTGGGAATGTAAATCCCTGGGCAGTAGCAAAAATTCCTGGGAGAACTTCAGACTTTCAAGGGCTATCTGGTATGTAAGGCCAAAGCTGAGATGACCAAGGGCGTAAAGGAAAACCTAGCTTATATCTGGGTTGCAGGTGAAATAAAGAGAAAATGGCACTACAGTTTGTGATTTGATTAGAGTGGAATTGGAAAATGGTAACATCAAGAGAAGGATGGAAGGATCTAGAAAGCCCAGGAAGGGTGACAGAATCTGCTTGCTGGATGCTGCGGGTTGGGACTGTAGTTTCATCTTCCTCTTTAGGGTCCTCTCTCACCCCCAAGAACACTGCTGCTGTAGCTCTATGATGTGGGCCTAGATCTCTAGTCTAGAACACACAGTCTCAGTGCATGCTCATCTGAGGCAGCTCTCAGATAAACTGCTCAGATGCATCTCAGTGGGCCTTGGAGCTCTAGTTCCATCTATCCTTTCTGTGCAATGTGGGCTCCTTTTGCTGTTCCTCTACTATTTACAGAGGAATCAAAATCCAACCCACACTTAGAAAACATAGACACATTAATCTGGCAAGGGAACCCTAGGGCCAGCCCCCAGAAGAGCTCAACTTTTTCCTATTCCTCTTCCTAGTTTTCTAGATCAATTATGTTGACACAGAGAGGCACGTGGGTGAGTCACTCTTAGGAAAGATGAGAATATCATAAAGGGTAACAGGGCAGAGATAGGAGTGGGGCCTGGATTTATATCCAAAACCCACACACCCTCTCTCCAGGTGTGACAGAGGCTCAGGATAAAAGCCTCATCCGAGTGACTCATTGGATACAGATAGGTTTGTTGAGAGAGTTCGGAATACTTGTAGGAGAACAGAGTTCCTCCCATTGTAGTCATCAGTCACAGACCCATCTTAGGGTTTCTGGGCCAAGAATTCCCCTTGTGTTAGGGCTGTTAGGGAGACAAATGCTTTGAGCCTGTGAAAGCCTCAAATCAGGTGCATTAGTGCAAGCCCTTCTTGAAATTTTCCAAGTTTGAAAAATAGAAAATATTTTTATCCAATTTAAAGTGATTAACAAGGTGGATCACAGAGCTCTATTCACTCAAGATAGAACAACAGATGATCCAGGAATAATGAATGTCTGCTGCTTGCCTAGAGAGGAGTGGGTCACAGCCACTTACTCTAGTCTCTCAACATGAGTGCAGAGAGAAAATGACCAACAACGAGGTATGATTAGAGGGTAAGGTTTTGTTTAGTCAACATGGGGCTGCCCAATGGCTAACCTTTTAAAAAATATTTTATTATCTAGAGACGGGGTCTTGGACTCCTGGCCTCAAACAGTCCTCCCACCTCAGTGCTCCAAGTGCTGAGATTTCAGACACGAGCTACCATGCCAGGCCAACCAAAGGCTAACCTTGATCTTGCCTTTCCATGAGATGCTAGGACCACAATCTCTGAGGACATCAGTTCCTAGAACAAGTCTCTATTAGAAAACAGAGCTCTCAGAGGGGAGGCCCATAGGAGGAGGTCTGTTGTGCCTCTCTATCCAAATGAAAGCACAATAGTGCTGGGCACGGGTCTTGCTCACCAGGGGTAGGTGTTGTAAGACACATCAGATCCACTAGTAGTTTTGGAGGCAGAACTTCCAGGTCCTGATTGTGGACAAGTTAATGTCCCCAAGATTCAGGTTCCTTCTCTGAGGTAATATCTGTCCTTCATACCTCACAGGGTTGTTGTGAGGATCACATGAGAGAATGTGTGTGAAAGGTCTTAGTATTGCTGTCAAGGACTGCATCATCTTGTACACGACATCTTGTATACGATTCCATTCAGCCTCCTCCAATAGCACTTTGTTCCTCTCTTCACCACAAGTAACCCAAACTGGGGTTGACATTAGGGCAAGACCATAGGGATGAGAATGTGAAAGAAAGCCTTGGGGCGAGGAATAAGAGAAGCACTGTGAAGCCAGGGAGGTGGGGGAATGTGGTATGCTTCCTGCTCTGCCAAGCCCCCCACCGAACTCCTTTGATTTCAGCTTGTTCCTCTAGTCTTCTGCAGCCACTTGAACAAGCTCCCTGCTACGGGCAGTTTGTAGAAACAGTTTCCTCAAAGTTCCTGCTGTGAGTTGTCCAAAACAGTGGCCATGGAAGCCGACCTTCTCTTGTTTGGGGAGCCTGTGGAAGATGCTGCTGCCTCAGTGTCCCATAACTCGTACTATTCCTCTGAGGGGTCTCAATCTCTGCCTTCAGCTTGTCACCAGAATTCTAGAAGACCCATAACTCACTCCTCTCTATTAGCCTTTTACCTCTGGTTTTCACCATCCTACTGGATTCTACAGAGGCCCAAGTTCCAGACTATCTGCAGACTCTATACTACCGGCTGCCATCTTCCCTGTGGGCTCTCTGGAGGTTACTTTACCTTTTTTGCTTCTTTGTCTGAGGATCCCACAGAAGCACATCTTCCCTCACTGAATTCTGTTTCCTGTCCTCTCATTGTATCCTGTTTTCTCAAGTACTTCACCATCAACCCTCTCATCCCCATCACTGGCTTTCCTTTTGTGAGAAGCTCAGTTTCACAAAAGGGTTCTGAGCATTGTTTTGAGACTGAAATCTTCCTTTCTATGTATGATGTGATGGGGTTTTAGAATTCTGGTTGTTTGTCCTATGACGGTATTTGTCATCCACAAATCACTTCTTGGTTGAGTCTCATTACCTAGGATATCAGCTGATTCCAAGAAATTGGTAGCAAAGGGAGTTGGGTGGCACCCAGAGGAAAGTATAAGTCAACAGACAGTATAATTGCATGTTTTGGCCTAAGCATGAGCAAATTGTAGCCTGGTGATGGACCCATACCAAGGAGTGATTAAGTCTGCAAAAAACAGTATTAAGGGTAAAGACCTTAGAGATACCCCTGTTTAAAGAAGTGTCAACAATTTAAATCACAACTTGGTAAAGAGGAAAGCCCAAAGAAGAAGAGCAATAGTACTGCATAAGAACAAACGGTAATCTGTGGCTATGGTCATCTTATCTGGTGTGTCTTGGGAAGTTGTACACTTCATAAAGTCACCAGCTTGGTCCCCTAGGTCTTGGGTGGAAGGTACCTCTTCTGCAGCCATCTACTTTAGGATGATTCCTCTGTGGGTGGTCTCCATTGGGACAGCCTTCCAGCGATTTCAGAGTTGTGTCTTTATACTCGGGAGGTATGCATTTACTGTTATGTTAGTTGTTAACAGTACCTTGTAAGGTCATTCTCATTGAGGTTCAACGGCAGTGTCTTTCTGATGTCTGATCTAGTAACTTAAAAAGTAAAGATATTTACGTTAAAAGTATTCAAGAGAATGACAGAGAGTTAACAAAATATTTTGGTGATTCCAAAGAAAACTCTGTTATCTGGGCACAAAATAACTTGGTTATTTTATGGAAAGAAACCCTAATTTTACCTTTTGGTCTATCATTTACTTTATAATTTGCAGAAAAAGGTTTATAAACCTTTTTCTGCGAATAAAATCATTTTACATGGAATGTACCCTGAAATTTGTTTTTATCATGTATAAAATTATTTATTTTAGAGTTGTGGGGTACAAGTGGGGATTTAATACAGAAGTAGGTTGTATGCAGGTGAAACTTGGACTTCTAGTTGGCCCCTTTTCCCCAATTGTGAACCAGGTACCCAGTGTTGCCACGTGCCCCCTCTCTCCCCTCCCTCCCTTCCCTAGTAATGTCCAGCATTGACTGATTCCACTCTTGTGCTAGTGTGACCAGTGTTCAGGGTCCACTTATGAGAAGATGCAGTATTCAGTTCTTCGTTTCTGCAATAGTTCACTTAATATAATGGTCTCCAGCTGTAAACAAGTTGCTGCAAAGGTCATGATCTTCTTCTTTATGACTGTGTAATACTCCATCATGTATAAATACCACATTTTCTTTATCCGGTCCACTTTCAAAGGGAAACTGGGTTGGTTCTATGTTTTGCTATTGTGAATACTGCTGCAATATGCATGTGTAGGTGTCTTTTTGGTAGAGTGAATTATGTTCCTCTGGATATATTCCCAAGAGAGGGATTGCTGGCTTGTATGGAAGCTCAATTTTTAGTTGAGAAATCACCATACTGCTTTCCATAGAAGTTGAACTAGCTTACATTCCTACCAACAGTATAGAAGCATTTCCTTTTATCTGCAGCTTCACCAGCACCTGATGGTTTTTGATTTATTAATGATAGCCATCTTTACTGAAGTTAGGTGGTATCTCATTGTAGTTTTGATTTGCATTTCTCTGATGATTATGAGGCTGAACATGTTTTCATGTGTTTGTTGGCTGCTTGTATGTATTCCTTTGATAAGTGTCTGTTCATGTTCTTTGCCCACTTTTGTTTTTTTTTCTTTCAATTTGTTTAAGTTCCTTGTAGATCCTGTATGTTAGGCCTTTGTCAGATGCATAGTTTGCAAATATGTTTTTCCATTCTGTGGGTTGTCTCTTTACTCTCATGGTGGTTTATTTTGCCATGTAAAAACGTTTCCATTTGATAAGGTTCCACCTACCTATCTTAGCTTTTGTTGCAATTACTTTTGAGGACTTGGCCTACTCTGATGTCCAGAAGGGTTTGTCTACATTTTCTTCTAAGATTATTAAAGTTTGAGGTTTTACATTTAAGTCCTTGATCCATATTGCATTGATTTTTTTTGTATAGGGTGATAGGTAGGGGTCCGGTTTCAATCGTCTACATGTGGCTAGCCAGTTTTCCTAGTACCATTTGCTAAATATGGTATCCTTTGACAATGTTTGCTATTGATGACTTTGTCGAAGATGAGTTGGTTGAGTGACCATGTTTTTATTTCCAGAGTCTCTGTCCTATTCCATTGGTCTATGTGCCTATTCCCGTACCAGTACCATGCTTTCTTGGCTACTGTAGCCTTGTAATACAGTTTAAAGTCTGGAAGTGGAATATCTCCTGCTTTGTTCCTTTTGATGAGGATTGTTTTGGCTATTCATACTCTTTTTTGCTTTCATATGAAATTTTGTATTGTCTTTTCTAGGTCTGTGAAAAATACTATTGGCAATTTCATAAAGATTGAATTGAATCTGTAGATTGCCTTGGGTAAGATGGACATCTTGACAATATTGATTCTTCCAGTTCATGAACATGGATGCTTTTCCATTTGTTTGCATCATGCTTGATTTCTTTGAGCAGTGTTTTGTAGTTCTCAGTAAAAATCTTTCACTTCTCTGGTTAGGTGGATATCAAGATATTTCTTTTTGTGTGTGTGTGGCTATTGTGAATGGGGTTGTTTTTTATTTGGTTCTCAGTCTGCTTGTTGTTGGGATACAGAAAGGCAACTGTCTTTTGTGCACTGATTTTGTATCATGAGACTTTGGAGTTGTTTATCAGTGCAAGGAGGTTTTTGACAGACTGACTAGGGTTTTCTAGGTATAGAATCATATCACCCACAAGGAAGTATAACTTAACTTCCTCTTTTCCTATTTGAATATCCCTGATTTCCTTCTCCTGCCTGATTGCTCTGGCTAGGACTTCCAGTACTATGTTGAATAGGAGTGAGAGTGGGCATGCTTGACTTGTTCCAGTTCTTAGGGGGAGTACTTCCAGATTCTGCCCATTAAGCATGATATTGGTTGCAGGTTTATCATAGATGGCTCTTTTTTTTTTACAAGGTTTTTTTTTTTTTTTGAGTTGGAGTCTCACTCTGTCGTCCAGACTGGAGTGCAGTGGCCGCTCCCGGCCACTGCAGCCTCGACCTGCTGGGTTCTGGCGGTCCTTCCATCTCAGCCTTCCGAGTAGCTGGAATTATAGGCACGCGCTACCACGCCCGGCTGCTTTTAAAATTTATTGTAGAGATGAGATCTCGCCAAGTTGCCCAGGCGGGTCTCGAACCCGCGGGCTCAGGCAATCAACTCACCTCAGCCTCCCAAGGCGTGGGATTACAGGCTGAGCCACTGAGCCTGGCATAGATGGTTCTTATTGTTTTGAAAAATGTTCCTTTAATGCCTGGGTGTTTAAGGATTCTTATTAAGGATGCTGGGTTTTATTGAATGTTTTTTCTGCATCTGAGATGATCATGTCATTCTTGGTTTTACACTTATTAATGTGCTGAATTATGTTTATGTTCTTATGAATGTTGAACCAACTCTGCTTCCTGGGAATGAAGCTCACCTGGTTGTGATGGATGATTCTTGAAATGTGTTGTTGGATACAACTTGCTAGAATCTTGTTGAGAATTTTTGCATGTATGTTCATCAGGGAAATTGGCCTGTAATTCCCTTTCCTTGTTGGGTCTTTGCCAGTTTTGGATAGCAGGACGATATTAGCTTCATAAAATGATCTGGGGAGAATTCCATCATTCTCAATTGCCTGGAATACTTTCAATATCAGCTCTTGTATGTCTTGTAGAATTCAGTTGAGAAGCCATCTGGCCCAGGGCCTTTTTTGGTGGGGAGGTTTCTTAAAACGAGGTCAATTTCCTGAATTGCTATTGGTCTGTTTAGGGTTTTAATTCCTTGTTTCAATCTTGGGAGGTTGTGTGATGCCAGGAAATCCTCCATTTACTCTATATCTTCTAGTTTATTTGCATACAGATGTTTATAGTAATCTCTGATACTCTTTTGAAGTTCTTTGGGGTCAGTTGTGACATTACCATTTTCTTTTCTAATTATTATTTGGACTTTCTCTCTTTTTTAGTCAATCTAGTCAGGGGTCTGGCAATCTTATTTATCTTTTCAAAGAACCAACATTTTTTCTTGTTGATCCTTTCTATGATGTTTTCATCTTTTATTTCCTGCAATTGTGACTTTATCTTAGTAATCTGGATTTTTCCACTGAAACTAGAATTGTTAATTCTATTTAATTGCTAGAATTGTTAGAACTTAATTGTTTGTTAGAATTGTTAGAATTTAATTGTTTAATTGTTAGAATTTATTTGCTAATTCTTAGTAATCTGGATTTTTCCACTGAAATTAGAAAATTAATTGCTAATTTAATTGGCTTTCCAGCTCCCTTAGGTGTGATTGCAAACCCTCTTGATATGTGTGTGCAATGCTATGAATGTTATGAATTTCCTTCACAACACTGTTTTCATGGTATACTAGAGGTTTTGATATGTTGTGTCTTTGCTTTTGTTTGTTTCCAGGAATCTATTTGTCTTGATTTCTGTGTTGACTCAAAAGTCATTCAGCAGCATGTTGTTTAGTTTCTCTGTCTTTGTGTGTTTTGGGGGGGTTCTTGGTGGTGATATTTATTTATAAATTCCATTGTGATCTCAGAAACTGCTTGGTATTATTTTAATCTTTTGAAATTTGTTCACACTTGATTTATGCACAAGAATGTGACCAATCATGGAGTATATTTCATGTGTTGATGAGTAGAGTGTATACTCTGTGGGTGTTGGGTAGAGTGTCCTGTGGATGTCTATTAGGTCTAATTGGTCAAGTGTTAACGTTCTGGATCTCTTTGTTGGTTTTTTGTCTCAGTGATCTGTCTAGGGCTGTTACTGGAGTATTAAAGTCTCCAACTATGATCATATGGGTGTCTATGTCCTCTCTTAGTTTATATAGCAATTGTTTATAAACAAGGGTGCTCCTGTGTTGAGTACACATATATGTGAGGTAGATATTTCTCACTGGTGGATTGAGCCCTTTATCATTATGTAGTGTTCTTTTTAACTTTTATTGGTTTGAAGTCTGTTTTGTCTGATATAAGAATAGCTACCCCTGCTCTTGGTTTTTTGTTTTCTATTTGACTGTAAGATAATTTGCCAGTCCTTTACTTTGAGCCTGTGAGTATCCTTTGCAGTAAAATGGGTTTATCTAGTTTGTTACTCTATGCCTCTTTAGTGTGACATTTAGTGCAGCCATGCTCAAGTTAATTATTGATATATGAGGGTTTATCCCTGTCATAAGGTTCTTAAGAGGTTACTTTACTATTTTTTTTTTTTTTTTTAGATTTTGTGGATGATCTCTACGCTCTGTTAACTCTACTTGCCTGTGCTTTTGTGATGTGTGGAACCATTCTTTCATTTCTGTGTTCAAAACTTTAAGCATCTCTTGAAGGGCTAGACTGGAAATGGCATATTCTCTTAGAGATTGGATGTCTGAGAAGGATTTTAATTCTCTATCACTGATAAAGCTTAGCTTAGCAGGATATGAAATTCTTGGCTAGAAATGTTTATCTTTGAGAACATTAAAGATGGGAGACTAGTCCCTTCCTGCTTGTAGGGTTTCTGCTGAGAAGTCTGCTGAAATACTGATGAGTCTTCCCTGGCTGGTGGTCTGACCCTTCCCTCTAGCTGTCTTTAGTATTTTTTCTTTCATGCTTACCTTGTGGAGACAGATTACTATGTGTCTTGGGGGTAGTCTTCTCATGTAATACCTTGCAGAGGTTCTCTGAATCTCTTGTGTTTGGATGATCACCTCTCTAGAGAGATAGGAGAAAATTTCTAAGATGACCTCATGGAAGGCTAGTCCCACACCTTGTGTAGGCTCTGCTCATTCTTTTTGGGCCTTTTCTCCTTGTTTTTGTCAGACTGAATTAGTTCAATATTTTGATCTTCAAGCTCTGAGGTTCTTTTTTTTTTTTTTTTTTTTTTGGTCTGGCTGACTCTGCTCCCTAGGCCTGTTATATGCTTTGAAATTCTAGGAAGGAATTCTTCATTTCCAGGGTTTTAGATTGGACCTTTCTCAGATTGACCAGTTCAACTTTTATTTCCTACACAGCTTTTGTTGCCTGGGTGATCTCTACTTCCATCTTCTTGTGGTTTTCCTTAACTATTTTTGCCACCCATTGTCTGAATCAGGGACAGGTCATTCTGAGTGAATTCCACTGTATGGGAACTGGGAGGTGTTTTTGTAGGTGATGCCTTTTTAAGGCTTTGAGGATTGCCAGCGTTTTTCCACCAGCTCTTCCTCATCTGTGAGGAACTACTCTTCTCTTTTTAATATTTTTTAGTTTTGTAGTTAGATATGGTTTAGTTGTCATTCAAAATGGCTCACACAGGGAGAGAGAGGGGCATTTGCTCCTGCTCTGCCACTCTTGCTAGGCAATGCGCAGAACTCAAAGTGACTCTCTGTTGCAAAGTTATTCCCACAGTCAGGTCAGCCAGACTGCTTTCAGACCCCATTGTTCACTCTTTGTGGGGATCAGGAGGGGGTATGGGTCCCATGGCAGCTGGCAGCACTGCTGGAGTTTTGGCTTTGCTGCCCAGAAGCACTCCCATTGAAAAACAGGGCCTCCAGGTACCTTTCACGATTCCTCCTCCTGTAAAAGGCATGACTCAGAACCTAAAAGCAGCAAATGCCCTGTTGCCAGAGAACCACCTTTTTGGGCACGGGAGGCTGGCAGGCAAACCCTCCTGGTTTGGGGGGAGGCTGGCCACCAAGTGCTGGTGGTGAGCACCAAGTGACTGGAATCAACAGGCATGTTTCCTTGGTCTGGGAGCTGACTGTGAGGCACCTCTGGTGGGAAATGAACTCTCAAGGGTTGACTGGCGGTAGGTGTTTTCAGTATGGGTACATTTCCTGTTCCATGTGGGCTCCAGCAGCAGACCACGGTGCCCTAACCAGGCCTCCTCCCGCATGGGACTAAAGAACCATGCAGCTGGGAGGAGGAGAACTGTCCCAGACTGTGTCAGAAGCTCCTCTTGCATACAAGACAGGATTGCAGATCCTATGTGAGCCTGATGCCTGGTGGGGAGGGGACCTCCTGGTTCCAACATCAGCTACCTCCTTGCTCCCTATGCATTCCAAGAGTCCTCTGTGAGATGCAGGGTGCTTTCTCTGTCCAAATCTGCTTAAACAGCCTGAGTTTACTGGTGGCTGAGTTCTGCTCTGTGGGAGGTACACTTCGGCTACTCACTGGTGGCCATCTTGGATCCACCTCCATCTCATTTATATAATTTATTTTTTTTTATTTGGGATCTCACTCTGTCACCTAGGCTGGGAGGCAGTGGCACAACCATGGCTCACCACAGCTTTAACCTCCTGGGCTCAGGTGATCCTTTCACCTCATCCTGTTAAATAGCAGGGACTACAGGCATGCACCACCACACCTGGCTAATTTTTTTACTTTTCTTAGAGGCAAGGTCTTGCTATGTTGCTTAGGTTGATTTGAACTTCTGGGCTCAAGCAATCCTCCTGCCTTAGCCTTTCAAAATGCTAGGATTACAGGTGTGAGCCACTGCACCTGGTCTCATTTATATAACTTTTTTTTGAGTCAGAGTCTCATTCTGTTACCCAGGCTGTAGTGCAGAGGCATGATCATGGCCACTGCAGCCTCCACCTGTTGGGCCTGAGGGATCATTCTGCCTTAGCCTTCCAAGTAGCTGAGAATACAGGTCCATGCCACCAAGCCTGGCTATTTTTTTATTTATTGTAGAGACGAGGTCTCGCCAAGTTGCCCAGGTTGGTCTTGAACCCCTGGGTTGAGGCAATCCTCTTACCTTGGCCTCCCAAAGTGCTGGAATTACAGGCGTGAGCACTGAATCCAGTCTTAATTTTTAAAAATATTAATATGCCTTTTTACACATAATAATATGTGTAAAATTATATGAACATATATAATAAGCATAATAAAATTAATTTTAAGATATAATTCATCTCAGCCATTTAAAACAAAAATATGTTACATTGAATCACAATCTTAATAAAGTAATAATTCCTTTTTTTTTTTTGAGTTGGAGTCTCACTCTGTCACCCAGACTGGAGTGCAGTGCCGCTCCCAGCCACCGTAGCCTCAACCTGTTGGGCTCCAGTGATCCTTCTGCCTCAACCTTCCAAGTAGCTGGAACTACAGGTGCACGCTACCACACCTGGCTAATTTTTGATTTATTGTAGAGATGAGGTCTCGCCAAGTTGCCCAGGCGGGTCTCAAACCCGCGGGCTCAGGCAATCCACTCACCTCAGTCTCCCAAAGGCGCGGGATTACAGGCTGAGCTACCGAGCCCGGCTAAGTAATAACTCCTTAACAAACCATATTTATTATCTTGCATAAACATTACATAAAAACCTGTAATTTTAATGTAATTACAGGTTGAGCATCCCTAATCTGAAAAAATCCAAAATGTTCCAAAATCTGAAACTTTTTTATTGCTGACATGATGCTACAAGTGGAAAATTCCACACCTGACCTCGTATAATGAGTCACAGTCAAAACTTTGTTTCAAATTATTTAAAGTGCTATATAAAATTATGAGAGAGGACCCAGAATTATTTTTGGGGGGGCAGGACCTTTGTAGTACAGGCTTCTCCCCACTAGGTAAGAGTCCTAGGAACCCATTGGCATCAGTGTACCAGCTAGCGTTGTGAGAGGCTGCATTCGGCTTCAGTGAAACACTAGATCCCTTTTAGTTTCTGGAGCCTATAATCGTTATGGGCCATCTTCTCCCCTCACCATTGACCCTTCCTCCTCTCCCCCAGAACATGCTCAGATACTAGATCCTTTCTGAATAGACTCCATCTCTTCACATAATACTACCCCCCATTGTCAGCACCTCACCAATATCTCTCACCAATATCTCATTCACCCCATCCCAATCCCACTGATTCATTTGTCTGTCACCTCCCCCACCATCAATCATCTCTACCCCACCAATGCCTGACTCCACTTTAATATGGACTCAAATCGGTGTGATTTTGATTCTGTGGAATACTGTTCCAGATAGCTCATTTTTAGAAAAGTCCTTTTGTCTGGCATTATCTGCTGCAACAATCTCAGGCACTGGCTGCCAAAAAACAACAACAACAAAAAAACCTGTCCATTTTTGGTTAGGTTTGGTAGCTCATGCCTGTAACAACACTTTGGGAGGTTGAGGGAAGAGGATTGCTGGAGTTTGAGGCCACAGTGAGCCATGATCATGCCACCACACTCCAGCCTGAGAGACAGAGTGAGACTTTGTCACACACACACACACACACACACACACACACACACACTCTCTTACCCATTTCCATCTGCTCCCAGTGGCAGGTGTCTGCTGAGGACTTGTTTCTCCTTACCTTTTCCTATAGTGATTTCCAGCAGGAGTTTTCCTCTGTCTCTGGGGAGACCCTGAGACCAGACATGGAAGCAGGTAGGCTGTCAACTTCTGGAGATACAACGTTCAAAAAGTGCAGATTCCAAACTTGGGAGAAGGTATGGAAGAAGGGATTATTTCTAAAGCAACTGAGGACACATTACCACCTTGCTGTCAAGCCCTAGCCCATAGCCCTCCAACCCTTCTGGCAACAAGAAGGCCAACTCGAGTAACTGCATAGTCCTTGGGAGCTTCCAAGATCCCCAAACCTTGGGGGAATCTGAAGCAGAAATATAGCTAGGTCTTCTGAGGTCTCCTCTCTGCACAGCAAGTTCCTTCTGGTTACTTTCCTATTCTGACACATGTTCCCTACCAGTCTCCTTTCTCTTTTCCAGTTTTTGATACTCTCCTCCCTCAATCCAAATGCAGGTAACAAATCCCCCCACTGTTTCCTCAGCCTCAGACTTTGTCCCCACCTTAAGGCTGGCCCTTGGGGGAAAGTTCCAGAGGAAAAGCACTCACCAAAGAACAATAGTGTTTTCTTTAAGTCAAGTTTCTACTTTAGGAATATGATGATGGAGATTAATTTAAGAATTCTTTCAAGGGTTAAACAGTCCAGGGCGATCGCCAAGGCCAAAGAATCCCCAGTTTTTGATCAGCCTGGGTCAGCAGAAGCCTTATGTCCCTAAGCTTCAGGTAAAGCAAGAAAACAATGTAGGCCCGAAGGGTGAGAGAACCTTAAGAGATTCAGCGCAAAAAATGCATCAAGGAGAGGTAAGATTAGGGACCTACTAAGCCTTGTGAACAAGACCTCTAGTTTTTGCCCCAGGCGGAATAGAGGTCTACAAAAAGTAACTTGGCAAAAAAGGCTGAGGTGCTTCAATGGCTTTGTCCCAGGTCACAAGGTCAAAGGCAGGAAGTTCGCTTGCAAAAAACTGTCACCCGGGGACTGTCCAGGGTCAGTTGAAACCATAGGAGTCTCTGGGTGAAGTGTGGTCGTCACTGTTCCGAGCACGTGGGATACCATAGTCAGGAAAGCAAAACTCCCTGCTTCCCGGTGCTTCCACCCCTATATCAAATCTTCACTTTTCTCAAACGTCTGCTCCTCACACCCACTCAACAGATTTGCTGTACCTCCCACTTCTGAAAGGAGCCGTGCTCCCTGCGGCAACTTCATCAAGTCTTTACAAACGGTTGCATCCCACCCTCCTTTCCTTCTTTCTTACTGGTATGTGAGAAAGGTGTCCTTCTGGGAGGCCTGCCTTGACCCTCCCAGGAAAGGATTGGTGCCCTTGCTTTCGCCATCACAACTCTTGTTTCTTATCCAGCTTCCCTGAGGACAGGGGCCTTCAGTTTCTCACCAGCGGACCGTTGCATGGCACCTGGTTAACTGTCAACAACCGTCTGGGGAAACTAACCAGCAAGCGGTTGGGTGGAGTCACTGGGAGAGAGGCCCCGCCCAGCGTACTCTGGGGCTCCAGTGGGCGGGGTTCCTGGTGGGCGGGGCTCCGGGGGCGGGGCCATCCTGGTGTCTCGGTGTTGCTCCTCAGCTACCTGCGTCCTGAAAGGATAACTGGGCGTCCAACCTCACAGGTGATGCCATCGCAGGGCGGAGGCGGGGGGGCTTTCTGATAGCCCGAGGGGCCTTTTGGCCTTCCCTGCCAGCAGGCTCGAGCAGCTGTCGCGCCACCTCAGCCGCAGGGCGTCGCACTGAGCCCAAGTGGTTTAGGCTGCGGCCTCAGAAGGCCCTGAGAGGTCCCGAGAGGCCCCTGGCACCCCTGGTGGAAGCTGGGAGGCACCTTCCCTGCTCGAACTCCGCGAAGGTCGTCTCCACCACTAGCACAGTGATGAAATCTGAGCTGCCTGCTGGCTGTTGAGGCCTCCCCTGAACTGGTTGCCCGGCTCTGAGCATGCCACTGAGTTCAAGCCCCAAGGGCCCATCCTTCCATGGCAGAAGCAGCACCGTACTTGAGAGCAGGGGAAGGACAGGAAAGTAAAGTGTTTCCTAGACTTTCTTCTAGGAATTATTTTTTGAGTTGGAGTCTCAGTCTCAGGCTGGAGTGCAGTGGCATGCTCACGGCCACCACAGCCTCGACCTGCTGGGATCAGGCGATCCTTCCACCTTGGTCTTCCAAGTAGCTGGAACTGCAGGCATGCGCCACCACACCTGGACAGGTCTCGCCAAGTTGCCCAGGCTGGTCTCGAACCCTGGGCTCAGGCAACCCTCTCGCCTCAGTCTCCCAAAGTGTTGGGATTACAGGCGTGAGCCATGGCACCCGACCAGATTTTTACGTTTATATTTTTTTGAGTCAGGGTGTCACTCTATCACCCATGCTGGAGTTCAGTGGCACAATCACAGCTCACTATAGCCTCAACTTTCTGGGCTCAGGTGATCATCTTGCTTCAACCTCCTGAGTAGTTGGGACTACAGACATGTGTCACCATGCCTAGCAATTTTTTGATTTTTTTTTTTTTGTAGAGATGAGTTCACACTATGTTGCCCAGGCTGGTCTTGAACTCCTGCACTCAAGCAATCCTCCCACCTCAGCCTTCCAAAGCGCTGGCATTACAGGCATGAGCCACCATGCCAGGCCTCTTCTAGGATCTTTATAGTTTGAGGTCTTACGTGTAAGTAATGTATCCATCTTGAGTTATTTTTTGTGTATGGTGAGAGGAAGGGGTCCAACTTCATTCTTCTGTATGTAGTCAGCCAGTTTTCCCAGCACCATCTGAGAAATAGAGTATCCTTTCCCCTGTGCTTCTTTTGTTGACTTTGTCAAAGATGAGTTGGTTGTAGGTCAGTTGGGTTTTATGTCTGGATTCTCTATTCTGTTGCATTGGTCTGTGTGTCTATTTTTGTACCAGTAACCAATTGAAGCTGTTTTGGTTACTGTAGCCTTGTAGTGAAGTTTGAAGTCAGGTATTATGATGCCTCTGGCTTTGTCCTTTTGCTAAGTATTGCTTGGCCATTAGGGTTCTCTTTTGCTCCGTATGAATTGAAGTGTTGTCTTTTCTAGATCTGTGAAAGATGATGCTGGTAGTTTGGTACAGATTGCATTGAATCTGTAGATTGCTTTGGGCAGTATGAACATTTAAAAAATAATGATTTTTCCAGTTCAGCATGGGATGTTTTTTCCATTTGTTCGTGTCATCTATGATTTATTTCCACAGTATTTTGTAGTCTTGTTGTAGAGGTCTTTCAACTCTCTGGTTAGATGTATTCTGATATACTTTATTTATTTATTTGGTGGCTATTGTAAATGGGATTGTGTTTTTTTATTTGGTTCTCCGTCTGTTGGTTATTGGTGTATAGAAAGGCAACTGAATTTTTGAATGTTGATTTTGCAACTTGAGACTTTACTGAAGACATTTATCAGTGCTAGAAATCTTTAGGGATTTCTAGAAATAGAACCATATCATTTGTGAAGAAACATAACTTCCTCTTTTTCTATTTGGATACCTTGTATTTCTTTCTCTTGCCTGATTGCTCTGGCTAGGACTTCAAGTACTGTGTTAAGAGGAGTGGCCTACTTTCATTCTCGATCTTGGTAATCTGTGACTTCTCTCTTGATCAGTCTAACTACAGGTTTATCAATGATCTTTTTATCCCCCCGAAGAAACATCTTTTGGTTTCAATGATTTCTTTTTAATTTTCTAGGTTTTATTTCATAGATTTTTATTCATTTTTGTATGATCTTGTTTCTTCTGTTTGCTTTGGGTTTGGGTTTATATTACCTTCCTTTTTTTTAGTTTCTTAAGATGAATACTTATTAGATCATTGACTGGAGACCATACTTCTGAATGTAAACTTATTTTTTTTAAGTGAACATACCTTCAAGAATTTATTGTACTTATAATAAAACTAAAGATGAGGCTCAAGACTGAATCGCTTGGCTTTTTTCGTATCTCCTCCCAGTTCAAAATGCTTACATCTCTGAATACCCAGCATTTTCTTAGATCTGCAGTTGTGCTCAAGTGTTCAAGCCTCAGCCAATATTCTTATTAGTTTATTTTTTTTTCTCAAAAATTGACTTAGTTCACCTTAGCCACTCTGCTTCCCATTGTAACACTGCTTTCCTTAGGCATACAGAGCTTTTGCCCTTCTTAAACTGTGTCATTTTATGGGGTTGGTTTTTCCACACTTTTTACTGAAAGTCTGGTGGGTTTTGGGAATGTTCACGTTCTCCAGAATACTATGGCTATAAACGTTTGATGCTGTGAATTTTCTTGTAAACAATGATTTCGCTATATTCCCCAATTTTGATGTGCTGTTGTTTTCATTTTCATTCAATTCAAATTATTTTATAACCTCTCATTTGGCTTTTTCTGAGTTCTTTAGAAGTATGTTTTTATTTCCAAATATCAGAGTTTTCTAGATATCTTTCTGTTCTTGGTTTCTAATTTCATCCCATTCTGGTGAGAGTTCATACTTTGTACAAATTCAGTTTTTTGAATGTTGTTGAGATTTGTTTTATGACCCAATATATGGTCTGTCTTGGTGACTGTAATGCCATAACCCTACATTTTAGAGGGCTTACACGTAGTGTTTACCTGTTCCAAAGAAGTCACCTGGAAGTCCAGCAGAGAAAGACATTGGTTTATTTTATTTAATTTTATTTTTATCTTTTGAGTTGGGGTCTCACTCTGTTGCCCAGGCTGGAATGCAGTGACATCATGGCTCACTGTAGCTTTAGCCGCCTGGGCTCAGGTGATACTACCGCCTCAGCCTCCCAAGTAGCTGGGACTGCAGGCATGTGCCACCATGTCTGGCTAATTTTTTGTAAAGACAAGGTCTTGTGATGTTGCAATCCTTCCACCTCAGCCTCCCAAAGTGCTGGGATTACAGGCATGAGCCACTGAGTCCGGCCAGTGGTTCTTTTAAAATGATGGTGGCTGGTTGGTGACGAATCTGCACCTCGGGACACTAAAGCAAGTAGTTTTATAATCAAGCAAGCGAATTATTCAAATTGCTATATGGTGTTTGCAATTACATTGATTAAGAGTAATGCCTACATTGATTTCAGCTTTTCCTGGTCCCCTATATCCCGTGACTCATTACTGGGAATATGCATATTCTTCAGACTAGCCTTGGCCAGAGGTTGCTTCTTGAGGAAGCAGGCAGAAGAAACCAGGTATGGGGGAAACAGTCTATTTAAGGACAATACCTCACAGTGACTGTTTCAAGACTATTTGAAAAGAGTGGCTATTCTGCTGTGGTTGGATAGGGATTTCTTTAAATATCAATTAGTTGGTTTATAGTGTTGTGCAGGTCTTCTATGACCGTTTTGATTTTCTTTCTGTTTCTTTAATTAGTGACAGAGAATTGTTGAAGTGTTCAATTATAATTGTGAAATTGTCTGTTTCTCACTTGAGCCCAAAATGCTTCTTGCATTTTTTAAAGCTTTGCTGTTAGATGTATATACATTTAGGATTCTTATATCTTGTTGTTGAATTGTCCCCTTCATCATCATCTAGTTCTTTTTATCTGTCTGTATTTCAGGTAGTGTTCCTGTTCTCAAGTTTACTTTATCTGTTATTCATAAAGGCACTCCAGCTTCCTTTTGATGAGAGTTTGCATGGCACAGCTTTTTCCATCCTTTTACTTTTAACCTACTTATGTTTTTATAGTTAAGATGGGTATCTTGTAGGGCTTTGCTTTTTATTCAATCTGACAATGTCTGCCTTTTATTTGGGATGTGTGGACCATTTACATTGTTGTTATTGATCTGGTTATCTTTAAGCCTACCGTTTATTAGTTGGTTTCTATTTGTTGCACCTGTTCTTTATTCCTTTTTTCTCCTCTTTGCCCACCTGCTTTTGAATTGAGTATTTTTTATGATTCACTTTATCTTCATTCTTGTAAAACCTCTATTTCTAATTTTTCTTTTGTTTGGGTCTCAGGATTTTATATATTCATATTTAATTAAATACATATTTAATCAAATACATTTTAAAAATAGTCTTCTTCAAATAATATATCACTTCATATATGGCATAAGAGCTTGACTACAGGATGTATTTCCTTTTCCCCATCCTTTGGGAGAGAGATTTATTAAGCAGGAGAGCCGTATACTCCAGAGAATTAGAAGTGGACTCAAGCACGTGAGTGGCTCAAGAGCCCATCCTTCCAAATCTTTACTGTGCATTTACATGTGTGTGTGTGTGCATATACTTATACACATAAACTTATTATATATAGTTTATTTTTTCCATAAAAGATAGTGTATTATGCATATCATTTTATAGCGTGCTTCTTTTATTCCACAATGTATCTTGTCAATCTGCTCATATTAGTATATTTAGCTCCACCTCATTCTTTTGAACTGCTGCATAATATTCCATTAAATGGGTTTCCCAGTTGTTTTTGGAGGTTGATAGACATTCTCTTCTTTTTATTCGTTATGGTAAACAAGGCCTCAGTGAACATCCGTCTGTATGCCTTGTTGTAGATATTGGCAAGTGCTTCTCTAGAGTACATACTTAGAAATGGATTTTCTCATAGAACCCTCTAGCAAGAAATAAAGGGGAGGGGAGAGGCAGCGATTAAACCTAGAAGGTTCTAGGGTTGCAGTTAAAATAGGGCTAATGCAAAACTGACAATTATTAAGGAAATGTGTTTTAGAAAAAAAATTAGGGCTAATAGGAGAGTTGGGAGGATTTAAAAGAAGGGCTTTGGAAAATCTTATGTAGTATTGGCATCATCTTTGGAATTTAGGAACTTATGGAGGTGGCATGGTTTGGTATGTTTCATGCCTTGGGTGTAAAGAAGCAACTTTTAAATTTCATCAGAAACGGAAAAGGAAGGGTATGAATGACAGCCCAGTGGGTTTAGGAAAGCAATTGAACTAAGAGATTGTCTGGTTAAACGCCTTCACGGTTCACCTGGTAAGCAAGGCCCCCAGAGGGAAAGAGACTTGCTCCAGATCCCATATGGAGTCATTGTTAAAGCTGGACCCTCAGCCCTAAATGCTGACATATTTCAGCCCAGCTGTAGGAGACAAAAGCAGAGACAGGAAGGAGATAGCTTAGTCCAGCTAGGGGAAGTGGTGGTGGGGGCCATGGAGAGATGGAGAAGCAAACAGCATTGCCGCTGCCCACTCCACCCCCTGCAGCTCCCTGTCTTCCTTTCCCCAGATTCCTGCGGACTTCTTTCTCCAGCAGCATCAAAGAAGTCCAAAAAGGAAAACTAAACAATCCAAATTACAGGATAGAGAAAAAGACCCATTTCCATGTAAATGTTACCATTCTGCAGCAAAACAAACATAGTGGAAATAACGAGACTTTGGTTTGGATCTGCGATGTGGAGGATGGGCCATGCTTATAAATAGTCTCTAAACCAACAAGTGGAGCCTAGTAATTCTCTCTCGGAGGGCAGAGGATTGGGGGGCTGGGCACATTATCCAGAAGCAGCTATTCGGGCAGCCCCTTCGGGTCCCCTCCTACCGTGGGAGCTTTTCTGTCCTCTCAAGAAATCCTGCTTAAAAAAAAAAAAAAAAAGCAGCTATTCAGAAAGTGGTCCAGGACCCCTTGTAATAATCATTAATTTCAGGCAACAAACATCAGCCAAAGGCAGGGGTGGGTCATTAAAAGAGCTGGGTACTCAAAAGACATCTCACAGCTGGAAAGTTATGGAAGTGGGATTTGAAACTGTGTCCCTCCAAGTTCTAGCCCACTTATACAACAGAGATCCTCAAAGTGGCCTGTCCACAGGCTGGTTGAAGATGCCCTTTGAGAGTACAGCATCTTAGGGTGTTGTCTTCTGAGGACTTGGGAACAGAATATTCTTCTTCCCAGTGGTGCTCCAGAAGAGTACCCTCTGAGAGAAGTGTTGCACGATCTTTCCACCCTGGGATGCCTTTTACACAAGCACGTTCCTGAACTACCCCACCCCAATTTCAGTACTGAATCAGCATTTCTGGGTACGGCCCTGGGCAGCTGCATATTAAACAATTGCCTACGTGATTCCTGTGCCTGACTGTTGACGTTTGGCTTAACGTGGGATTGTCCAGTAACTTTACAATGAAAAGGAACTGTCTTATTGAAGGTCTGCGAGAATTATGTTGAATCTCGTCGATTTACTGTTTTTATTTATTTTTGGTAAGTCAAAATAGTCATATTTTGGCAATTTCACTTGGTTTAACCTAGTATCTTTATTTTCTTTAAATTTCAGTGGCGCTCCAGAAAATGAGTTTTCTAGATCTTGGATCTAAATCTTTGGATAGATTCAAGGTTAAGAGAATTTTCCAAGGTATGAACATTAACAAATTTGGAAACCATTTCAGGGAATATGTTAGCATTTTGGTTTCTGTTTGGAGCCATGCGGTTAGGTCTTCAGATTTTACATGAATATTGATATTTATGTTTTTAGATCCAATTCCTTTTCAGGATATTTACAGACACTGTGGAAGGGGTTTCTCTCATACAGCAGAAATGAATTTAATGTGCCCATGTTAAATCTCTTCTGGAATAAGGCAAGGACATCAACCCATCAATCAGAACAAAACTCCCTGTGGTGAATTGACAGAGCCAGGGTCCCAGACATAGAAAACAGAAGAATTAGGCTTTGAACAAGCTGGTGCTGTGAAAAAGTATGAATTAATTTGAATTTGAGTCCTAAAGTAAGGCTGCCTCTTGTTATTTATGTGATCCTGGTCAAATCAAGTGATCTCCCTCAGCTGTCTGTGTCTTGCAGTGGTGGTGTGGAGGTACTGTTTTTGGGGAAGGTATGTTGAAAACTTCAGCACTGTGCATGCCTCTGGAAGGTGTGCAGTAGTGGTTATTATTAGGAAATTCTAGGCTGGAAGTTTCCCCAAAGATGCACAGCAATCTCTCAGGTAAGAAGTTTTCCAGTTGTAACCCATCTCCCTTCCCCTATCCCATTTGCACATACAACCCTGGGGCATTTCCCCTTAGGGGATAATTCCCAGATGAAGAAGATAAAGCTGCCTACCATGGGCACCAGTAGATGCCAGCACAGTCTAAGCTTTCAGAAGAGCTGCTGGCTCGATTGTATCATTCTTCTGTCCCTCAGTGTGACTCATGAAATCCCAGACTTCCTTTCCTTTCATCCAGAGTGATTTCTGTCTCTCATGGCCTTTCTCGCTTGCCACTCTGAGCCTGGGAAAAAATGCTCAGGGTTGCACTGTCAGAAATCCATGAAGAAGAGAGAGCGTCTCTTTTGGGGACATTTGTAATAAAACTAGTAAATACCAGTGACTACATTTGGGTAGCACTTTGCAATTTGAGAAGTACTTTCATATCCACCAGCACATTAAAAAGTTACAAAGCCCTGGCAGGGTAGTGCGATGGTTAAGGACTGTATGGAATCTGTAGACTGTCCTCAAATTCCCATCATCACCCCTTCCTAGCTGAACCGTCTCAGAAGCCCATAGATTTAAGGGGAAAGTACTTAGAATGTGGCTATAAGAACCCAATAATTGTTAGCTGTTATTTCCATCATGCCCCTTTAACCAAAGAATGTCACGTTTTTCCATTGTCTCTGACCTTAGCCTAGCAGGTTGAACCTCACTTTCTTCACATGTGCAATCTCATCCTTTCTTCACAGCCCCCTACCTCCACGCCCTCCTCAGCCTCACTCTTCTGCATGCACAGCCTATGGCCACTTTCCTTTCCTCTTAGTTGCCCACTGTCCCCTCCGTCCTGAATACCCAATTGGTCCCTGAATCTTGGTAAATACCTGCCTGTCCTTCAAGTCGACTGATTCTATTATCCCTATGCTCCCGATTTACTTTCTGCACATCTCGGTCACAACAGTTATGTGGACTGAGATGGTCTCTTTTCCGGTTTGTCTTTTTATCTGACTGAGTGCTTTCTGAGGACAAGTACTATATCTTCTCACTTGTGTAATCTCTGTGCCTGATTATCTATAAGATTCCAATATAATTGGAATAATATTGGGATAAATATTGGTTTGAATGAACAAATATTGCAGAATCCATAAATGCAGGTAGATTATCTCAGGTAAACATTCAAGTCACAAACCCAGCAGTTGTGGAGCCAGTCCTAGAACCTAGGCACTTGCTCCCAGGCCCCATATTCTCTGAGAACCCCCCTGGGCTGCCTCTGAGCACAGTCATCTCACATTGCTGCAAAATTTTGCTGACAAAGCTAGACACGGGAAGATAAAAACAAGTGATATGAAAGCACTAGACTTCATATTTACAGGCCCAGTAGAAGTTTCCAGTGACACCAAGCAGCCAGTGTGCAAAGGCCTGCTTTTAATGTATCAGAAAAGACAAAATTATAGGATGACCGCCTTTGATGTCCCGTCTGTTTCGTCTTTTTGAATAAAAGGGAAACTCTGGCTCCAGGCTGATTTTCAATTGCAAAAATAGACCAAATTCCAACCCTTAAATTATCAAAAGTGCCACATACTTGACAAGCAGCTAGGCAGAGTACAGAAACTACCAAGTTAGTAATTAAACAGAGCTTAAGTCAAATTAACAGAGACAGACATTCTTGTCTGGCGGTCAGAACAGAGGACTAGAGAGCCCCGGATCTGGCCTTGGTGCCTGTATGTGTCGGAGTCAAGTCCTGATGTGCAGCCACAATTGCCAGGGAGAGAACCCCTGGGCTCCCTCCACCCCCATCTGTTCTGGGAAGGCTTCCAGGGTGGGAGGGGGTGTTCCAGTGGAAAGATGGGATGGGGGAGGGTAGGCCTAAAAGGAGTAGGAGGAAACTGAGGGCACCCAGCTCCTCTCCTTTTCAGAATTTCTTTCCAGATATTGCAAGAGACTATGAATGATTTTTTTTCTCATTAAGTAATTGGAGCTAAGGAGCTCTGACAAGTATTTTAATATATATTATTATTCATTCACTCAAAAAATATTGAGTGCCTACAACAGTGGACAAAACAAAATCCTAGACTCAGAGAGCTGACATGTTGGTGGAGAAGGCAGAAACAAGTATTTAGTATTTCAGGTGGCTTTAAGTGGCATGTCATAATTGTAGTGAGAGGAGGGAATCAGGGAGGAGGGGCTATGAAATTGCTGCTATATAGCTAGGGGAGACTTCTCTGATAAGGTGATATTTGAGCAGAATCCTAAAAGCAGAAGAGAATTCCAGGCAGAAGGAAATGCATGTGCAAAATTTAAAATTTAAAAGACTGCTTAACATGTTTGAGGGAAAGCAAGGAGCCCAGAGTAGCCAGATCAGCGGCAGGAGAGAGTGGGAGGAGATGAGATGGAAGAAAGATTAGGGGATACATTAGTAGGCATTCTAAGGACGTAGATAGGCTTTTATTCTCAGTCAAAAGTGGGCCAGGCTGGCCAGGCTCCGTAGCTCAGCCTGTAATCCCAGCACTTTGGGAGACTGAGGTGAGTGGATTGCCTGAGCCCGTGGGTTCGAGACCAGCCTGGCCAACTTGGCGAAACCTCGTCTCTACAATAAATAAAAAATTAGCTGGGCACGGTATCATGTGCCTGTGGTTCCAGTTACTTGGAAGGCTGAGGTGGAAGGATCGCCAGAGCCTAGCAGGTTGACGCTGGGGTGGCAGTGAGCATGCCGTTGTGCTCCAGTTTGGGTGATGGGGTGAGACTCCAACAAAAAAAAAAAAAAAAAAAGTGGGCTGGGCATGGTGCCTCATGCCTGTAATCCTAGCACTTTGGGAGGTGGAGGCGAGAGGATTGCCTGAGCTCAGGGGTTCAAAACCAGCCTGGGCTACTTGGTGAGACCTCGTCTCTACAGTAAATCAAAACACTTGCTGGGTGTGGTGGCACACGCCTGTGGTTTCAGCTTCTTGGAAGGCTGAGGAAGGACTCTCATAAAAAAAAAAAGTGAAGGCACTGAAGGATTTTGGGCAACTCTGACATGATGTACAAAAGTCACTTAGACCACCATGTTAAGAGGCAAGGGTAGAAGCAGGTAGATGTGTTCTGAGGCTATCCAGGAAGATGCAATTGTGGCTTCAATCAGTTGGTGGGCAAAAGCACTCTGATTCAGAATAATTTCTGAAAGCAGAGCTTGTAGGATTGACTGATAGTTTGGCTCGAGGATATAAGAGGAAGAAAGAGGCTGGTGTGGTGGCTTATGACTATAATCCTGGCCCTTTGGGAGGCTGGCAGAGGTAGGAGGATTGCTTGGGCCCAGGAGTTTGAGACCAACCTAGGCAACATAGTGAGACCGTGTATTTACAAAAATAAAAAAAAATTGGCTGGGTATGGTGGCACGCACCTATAGTCCTGGCTTTTTAGGAGGCTGAGGCGGAAGGATCATTTGAACCCAGGAGGTTGAGGCTGTGGTGAGTATGATTGTGCCACTGCATTCTAGCCTGGGTGACAGAGTAAGACCCTGACTCAAAAAAAAAAAAAAAAAAAGACCCGCCTGGGCAGTCGAGACCTCATCTACAATGAATCAAAAAATTAGCTGGGCGTGGTCGTGTGTGCCTGTAATTCCGGCTATTTGGAAGGCTGAGGCGGAAGGATCGCCGGAGCCCAGCAGGTCGAGGCTGCGGTGGCTGGGAGTGGCCACTGCACTCCAGTCTGGGTGACAGAGTGAGACTCCAACTCAAAAAAACAAAAAACAAAAAACAAAGAAAGAAAGAAAGAAGAGGAAGAAAGGATTCAAGGGTGTCTTTAAGGATTTTGGTCTGACCACATGGAATGATAGAGTTCCTATTTAATGAGATGGGGAAGACTATGGCAAGAACAAGTTTGGGGGATGGAAATCAAGAATTTGTCTTTGGATATGATAATTTGGAGATGCTTGTTATACCACCATAACAGGTATTGCAAAAAAGCACAGCTCCAAGGATGCAGACTAATTGCAATTTTATTTTTGTCTCCTAATGCCCCTTTAACATTTGGTGGATAAATAGTTTTCTTTGCCATTGGGTGAAAACTCTGGCAGGCACCATGATTTTTCTGGTCACTCTTATGTCTCAGAAATTCCCATGGTTCTCTTTAGGAAACTACAGTCTTGATTCAGAAAGAAATGTCCAGTTCAGTTTATTTATCAATACTTATGTCGTCATTAGAAGGTCTTGGTTCTTCTGCTTCCAACGCTCCCCAACTTAAACTTCGCAAGCTCATGCATGTGACAAGTAGGCTATCCACATTGGGGAAGAAGTTATGGTCAGCTTTTTTCTCTTTGTCACTCATTTTCTCATTAGCTATGGTTTCAGTCCCTCCATAGCTGAAGACCTTAGAGGGTAGAGGAGAAAGATCAGAAAGTTCTCACTTGGCTGGTACTGTCCTAACCTGGTTTCACTTTCCCTGGGTCTGGCTAATATTCCACGCTTAATCTTTCTTGATTCTTTCATGAAAGAATTTTTATGGCCCCCACCTGCTGTGACTCCTCTTTCTGCAAAATCTCTCGTATGGGTGAAGCATCTTCTTCCTCCAGCTGCTGCTTGTTCTTCTATACCTCATTCCACATAGATTTTCTTGCTTACAGTCCCATTATTCTACCATTCAGAACACATGAGCAAGAATAAGGCTCTAGCTGACTGTCTCCTACATGGCCACAGGAAACATACACCCTGTGCCTTGGCTGACCCCTGAGAGATCATCTCTTTAGCAACCTCTCACCTTTACAGCTCCCCAAGTGGGAGTCAGATTCCAGTTAATTAGACGGCTTCTACCCCTTTCCTCTTCTCCAAACTGCAGGGAGCACATGTTAGCTCTCCAAGTCACCCTCTATCACTAGATATGAGCTAGCAATATGGTGGGAGAACTTCCCCCACCTTCCTATACTCCATTGAGAGGATTACTCACAGCACAGCTTTCTCCAAAGAAAACCTTTCACAGATCCTCCTTACCTCCCTCAATCTCTAGTAACCAGGACATTTTATGCCCTTGATTACAGTGAGGGGCCCAAGTTAAATTATTCTCAGATATCCACCTTAGCCAGGCTTGATGACTCAGCCTGTGATCCCAGTGCTTTGGGAGGCTGAGCTGAGTGGATTGCCTGAGCCTGTGGGTTCGAGACCACCTGGGCAACTTGGCGAGACCTCATCTCTACAATAAGTCAAAAACTAGTCGGGCGTGGTAGCGCGCGCCTGTAGTTCCAGCTACTTGGAAGGCTGAGGCGAAAGGATCGCCAGAACCCAGCAGGTCGAGGCTGCAGTGGTGGGAGCGGCCACTGCACTCCAGTCTGGGTGACAGAGTGAGACTCCAACTCAAAAAAAAAAAAAAAAGATATCCACCTTATCATTTGCATTGGCCCCCACTTTAGTATTTGATGTCTGTGGTGTTGGAACCTTGCCCAAACTCCCTTTTAAACATCTTGTTACACTTTCAAAATTTGGGAGTCAACAGCATGTGAATCATACTTAACTCCATGAGATTAGAGAAAATCACTTATGGACTGAACAGCAAAGCAGTGTTAGGATTGAATCCTGAGACTTTTAGAAGTTGGAAAAATGAAGAACCAACTAAGGATATTGAGAAAGTGCACTCAGAATTTACCCTGTTTCCGGATTGGCTTATAAAGGGCAACATTTAGGTTCTTAGAATTGATTTTCTATTCTGAATTGTAATCATACTCTAATGAGAGAGAATTTTTCATTCCTCAGATGCCATGCTTCATATGATCTCATTCTTCTTTTATAAATGTCTTTGGTATTTACAAAGTGTCTATTATGTCTTTTTAACCTCCTAATACTCTTGGGTGGAAGGTTCATTACAAATGGGCAAACTGACAGCCAAAGAATTTGAAGAGGCTTTTTTCCAGGGTTCCAGATTTAAGAGGCACAGGGCAGACTTGAATTCAGGTTTTTTGGCTCCATGTTCTGAGCTCTTAATTTCATAGCTGCCTCAGAGACACTCATAACAATCATAGTTATTTTATTTTATTTTATTGAGTTGGAGTCTCACTCCGTCGCCCAGGCAAGAGTGCAGTGGCATGCTCATGGCCACCCCAGCATTGACCTGATGGGATCTGTCGATCTTTCCTCCTCAGCCTTCCATGTAGCTGGAACTACAGGCGTGAGCTACCACACCTGGCTAATTTTTTGATTTATTGTAGAGACAAGGTCTCACCACGTTGCCCATGCTGTTCTCAAACCCATGGGCTCAAGAAATCCTTTTGCCTCGGCCTCCCAAAGTGCTGGCATTACAGGTTTGAGCCACCACACCTGGCCACAGTTATTTTTAAAAAAATTTTTAGGTTTTGCTAAAGTAGACTGATTAATAAATGGATGCCAAAAGTTGCATCTCACATGCCAGCTCCCATGAATCAATCAAGGCTACCTAGAGAGTTGTGTTGAAAAGGACTCTGAGGCATAATGAAGTCTGGCAGGAAAGAGTACCTTGATCAAAGATTTTAACTGCCTTTGGTGTAGTAGGAGTTCTGGTGGCAGATATGCCAGGCCTATCACTCATTTAATTATTTTGTTTATGTATTTGTGCATGTATATATGTACAGATTGTTTCTTGGAACAGTGGTGGTTGCTCAGTGTATATTGTAAGAATGGAAAAAGGAATAAAGAGCAGCCTAAACCCACACTGGGTTACTGAATATGACAACATTGTATGCATGCATTCTGAGAGCACATACTTTTTAAGATGTGGCATGAGCAAAGGAAACAGCCTGAACTTAGGGCAGCCTTGCAAATAAATAAAACTAGTCACTGTTCTCCAGCAGTTTTCTCTAAATTTTTATTTTGAGAAATTTCAAACCAAAAGAAAAGTTTAAAAATAATAGTACAAGCTGGGCATAGTGGCTCACGCCTGTAAGCCCAGCACTTTGGGAGGCTGAGGCAAGAGGATTGCTTGAGCCCCAGGGGTACGAGACCAGCCTGGGCAACTTGGCGAGACCTCATCTCTACAATAAATAAATTAAAAAAATTAGCCAGGCATGGTGACGCATGCCTGTAGTTCCAGCTGCTTGGAAGGCTGAGGTGGAGGGATAGCCTGAGCTCAGCAGGTCAAGGCTGTGATGGCTGTGAGTGTGCCTCTGTATTCCAGTCTGGGTGACAGAATGAAACTCCAACTCAAAGAAAAAAAATTATAATACTAATAATAGTACAATGAGCCCACATGTAACTTTCCTAGATTCACCAATTGTTAACATTTCTCTCTCTGCTTTTATTTTGAATTATTGAGAGTAATTTAAAGATTCAAGACACTTCAGCATTTATCTCTTAAGAACAAGGACCTTCTACATAATCATGTAATGCACTTTATTATGCCTACAAAATTAATGTTGTTTCAATAATATCATATAATATATAGGTCATACTAAAATTTCCTCACCTTTTTGACCAGACTTTATTTTGGCAAATGATATATTGTAAGACTGTTTTTACTTCATTATTAAAATGTCCTTCAGAAATGAGCAGGTTATTATTATTATTTTTTTACCTGGATATAGTATGCTTTCTTTTACCAGCCCTTTACTTTTGGGCATTTAGTCTTTTTCTTACTTATTGATTACTCATATAAATGCTGCTACAATGAACATCATGGGAACATGATGAATTGGCTTTAGCATATATATTCCAACCTCTTTTCAAGAGGTTTCTTATAGTGAGAGGTTATATTTTTTCCCAGCCTACCTTGCAGCTGGAGTTCTAGGTGTAATTTAGGTTCCACTAACTTGCACTTACTCAAGATTTGGAAAGCAAAAGTATATTAGAGGTCATGCTTTTGCTGCTTCTGTGTTTCTCTGGCAAGCATGGGCATTTATTTATGTTTTCCTGCCATGTTAGGTGAAGCTATGGAAAACCATTGGAGAGTTGAGAGGCATGATATGATCTGATTAATTTTAAAGAGCGTGTTCCATACTACTGTATGGAAAATAGACTTTAAGGGGTGTATTTGGATATGGAACCAGTTGGAGACTCTTGCTGCCTGAGTGGAGATGATGGTGGTTTGGTCTAAGATAATATCTATTGTTAGAGAGGGTGAGAAGTAGTTAATTGGATTCAGAATATATTTTGAAGGTGGAATCATTAGAATTTACTGCTAGGCTGTATCTGGTGTATGTGAAAAATGATCCCTGGACTCCCATGTAGCTAGTCTTCTGGATGTAATTCAAATTCCACCTATCAGATGCACTCACATGAGATTTGGAAGGCAAAATTGAGGTAGAGATCACGCCTTTGCTATTTATGACTCCAAGAGTTTGGGCTTGAGCAATTGGGTGAGTAATGGTGTCATTCATTGTCTCCTGCATGGCCAAAGGAAACATACACTCTGTGCCTTGGCTGATCACTGAGAAGTTATCTCTTTAGCAGCCTCGCAGCTTTACAGTGCCCTCATTGAGAGTCAGACTTCAGCTAACTAGGTAGCTTCTACCCCCTTCCCCTTCTGCAAACTGCAGGGAACACATGCCAGCTCTCCAAGTCATCCTCTCTCACTAGATCTGAGCTAGCGAGGTGGTGGGATAACTTCCTTACCCTTTCTGTTCTCCATGGAGAGGATTACCCACAGCACAGCTTTCTCCAAAGAAAACCTTTCACAAATCCTCTTTACCTCCTCAATCACTAGTGACCAGCTCATTGTATGCCCTTGATTACAGTGAGGGCCCCAAGTTAAACTAGTCTTAGACATCCACCTTATTCATTTTTGGTGGAATTGGAGGTAGACATTCCAAAGTTCTCTTTTGATGCCATTATAAATCTAAAGTGGAGATGTGAAGTATGCAGTTGGATATATGGGGAAGGGCCAGGGCAGATGGGCAGGTCTTTAGTGTAAATAGAATATGTATTGCTATGGATTATATAAGTACATCTAGAGAGGACTGATGAACAGTACGGAGCACTCCACCTTAGAATTTGGGAGGAAGAGAAGAATTTATGAAAGAAGCTGGAGGAGTGTGAACTGGAGAAAAACCTGGAGGTCCTGAGTTTCCAGAAGCCAACTCAAAAAACCTTGGCAAGGAGGACAGAGCAATCAGTGTGACCAATGTGCATTAGACAAGGAGGGAGAATTTAACACTGGAGTCTAGCCATGTGAAAGTTGTCTGTAACCTTAACAGAAAGCATGATGGTGGCAGCAACCTGAGTGGAGCTGGTTCAGAGAGGGTTGGACATGAGGAAGTAAAGAAAGTGACTCCCTCCCTCCCTTCCTTTCTTTCTTACTCTACCAGGCTGGAGTATAGTGGCACAATCATCGCTCACTGCAGCCTCAAATTCTTGGGCTGAAGTAATCCTCCCACCTCAACCTCTTGAGAAAGTGACTCTTTCTTGGGGAGTTTTGTCATAAAGCCATAGAGAACTGGGACTATAGTTGGGGAGAGAGATGGAATCAAGGAAAGGCTTTGTGTGTGTGTGTTTTCCTAAATATTATGTAGCGTGTTTGCATGCTGATGGGAGTGATTTAGTGAAAAGGAAAAAATGATGATACAGAAAAGGATGATTGAAAAGTGACCGAAACGTATTTTTTTAAGAGAGAATAGTCTCAGAAAATAAAAGAAGATTTTCCCATTATCATAAATTGAATTGTGTCCCCCTCACAAATAATGTTGAAGTCCTAACTCCTTGTACTTGTGAATGTGAATTTATTTGGAAATATAGTTTTCTTCCCCAGGCATTATTAAGTTAAGATAGCATTCTAATAATATTCAAAGATATCCTAAAAATGATGTTTCATTATGATGGGCCTTAATCCAATATAAATGTGTCCTTATAAGAAGAGGAGAAGGGAAGTGTCTATTCATGTCTTTTGCCCACTTTTTAATGGGGCTGTTTGTTTTTTTCCTTTCAGCCCATTTGAGTTCCTTGTAGATACTGGATGTTAGGTCTTTGTCAGATATGCAGTTGGTGAATATTTTTTCCCATTTTGTGGGCTGTCTCCCCTCTCTGGATAGTTTCTTTTGCTTTGTAGAAGCTTGTCAGTTGTCTATCTTATCTCTTATGGCATAGGCTTTTGATCAGAAATTGGTTGCCTATTCCGATTTCTGTAAGGGTGTCTCCTGCATTTTCTAAGATTCTTGAAGTTTGGGGTTTTACATTGAGGTTTTTGATCTAGTTGGAGTAGATTTTTGCAAATGGCAGTAGGTAGGGGTCCTGTTTCATTCTTCTGCATGTGGTCAGCCAGTTTTCCCAGCACCATTTACTGAATAGGTTCTCCTCTCCCCAGTGGTTATTGTTGGAGGCTTTGTCGAAGATGAGTTGGTTGAGAAATTGAGGTTTTACCTCTGGAATCTTTATCTTGTTCCATTGGTCTGTATGCTTATTCTTGTACCAATACCAGGTTGTTTTGGAGGATGTGGAGAAAAGGGAATGCTTCTACACTGTTGGTGGGAATGCAAACTAGTCCAATCTCTGTGGAAAACAGTGTGTTGATTCCTAAAAGAACTACAAATTGACCTTCCATATGATCCAGCAATCCTCCTTCTGGGAATATACCCGGAGGAACCTAAGTCACTCTACAGAAAAGATACCTGCACATGTATGTTTATTGTGGCACTGTTTACAATAGCAAAAACATGGAACCAACCATGCTGCCCATCAAAACTGGACTGGATAAAAAAAAATGTGGTACATATACACAACAGAATATTACACAGCCATAAAGAAGAGCAAAATTGTGGACTTCACAACAACTTGAATGAATTTAGCGTCTATGTGCTCAGTGACTTACCACAGAAACAAAGAACTGAGTACCATATGTTCTCATTCATAAGTGGACCCCAAACATTTGCCATAATAATATAAGGAAGGGATGGCAGTAACTGGAAACTGCCAGGGGAGGAGGGGCACATAGCATTAATAATTGTACCTGATCTCAAACCAGGCAAAGTGGGGACCAAAAGGAGGCCCAAACCTTACCTGTATGATGACCACTTATATAGTTAATCCTGAATTGTACCTCACATCTTTAAAATAAAAAAGAAGAGGAGAGGAGACACAGAGACAGACACAGAGGAAGAATGTTTGTGATAATGGAGGCAGAGATGGGAGTGATGTGCCCGGGTCAAGGAGTGCCCAGGGTTGCTGGGAACCACCCAAAAGTGGAAGTGGCAAGAAAAGATCCTTCTTAGAGGCTCAGGAGAGTGTGATCCTGCTGCCATCTTGGTTTCAGACCCCCAGAAGATAGCCTTTTTTTTTTTTTTGAGTCGGAGTCTCATTTTGTTGCCCCCAGGTCGAGTGCAGTGGCCTGCTTATGGCCACTGCAGCCTCTAACTGCTGGGCTCAGGTGATCCTTCCACCTCAGCCTTCCAAGTAGCTGGAACCATAGGTGCACACCACCACACCTGGTTTACTTTTTGACTTATTGTAGAGATGAGGTCTCGCCAAGTTGCCCAGGCTGGTCTTGAACCCTTGGGTTCAGGCAATCCTCTTGCTTCTGCCTCCCAAGGTTCTGGGATTACAGGAATAACGTTTTCACAAAAAGATTTACCAGCCAGTTGCGATGGCTCAAGCACTTAGGGAGGCCGAGTTGAGAGTATTGCCTGAGCCATGGGTTTGAGACCAGCCTCGTCTCCACAATAAATCAAAAAATTAGCCGGGTGTGGTAGCACGCACCTGTGGTTATGGCTACTTGGAAGGCTGAGGCGGAAGGATTGCTGGAGTCCAGCAGGTCGACGCTGGGGTGGCCATGAACATGCCACTGCACTCCAGCCTGGGTGACGGAGTGAGACTCCAACTCAGAAAAAAAAAAAAAAAAAGATTTACCTTTCACATAAAGATACATCAGTGCAGTAAACTAAGGAAGGAGATTCACATTGTTATATTTAAACCTGAGATTTCAACAAATAGTTATCATTAAAAGTGTTTCTGGGTTGAGAAATGCTTTCTGATTCTGACCTATCCCCAAAGGTTCTGTGCCTTTCCAAGATGTGACTGAGTCTCCTCAAGAGGCTGATAATGTTTCTGTAAGGGACAAATATATTCCTATATTTGGAAACGCTTGAGATTCCTCTAGAATTTTTTCTGACAGTCCTGGAAAGAGTTTGGTAATCTTTAAAACATTGTATGGTAAAACTGGTCATTCCTCTCATGGTTGGTATTTCTTTTTAGAGTGTGTTGGGACTTTTAAATTTTTTCCCCCATCATCCTTTGTTGTGCTGAATTCTAATTTCTTGATTCAAATTTCTTTACTTAACCACTAAGTATCTTCAGATTGGATTGTTTAGACTTTATGTAAGGCATTTGTGGCACCAATAGTGGAAAAGTATTTGACTTGGAGCTAGAAGATACAGTTTTGAGTCCCTCTTTTACCATGTCCTGGCTGTGTGGTTTTGGATTATTCAATTAAATTCCTGAGACTAAGTTTCCTTACTTAAAACAAGGGTGATACTCACATCTTTAGTTACAGTAATAATGACAACTAACATCTTTATAACTTTCAATCATTTTCTACATATCATGTAATTTAGTCCTCAAATCAATGCCGAGGTTGGTGGGGCATAATTATCAACTCTTTTTACATACATTGAAACTGAGACTAGGCAAGACTAATGTAAAAAGTCCAAACAGGAGGTGTCAGAACTCAAATATTTTTCCTGTCAAAGTCCATATTCCGTCCACCATGCTTCATTTATATAGCATTTTAGAAATCTCAAAGCACTCTGCAAAAGTAAAGAATTCTTATTTCTGCTATGTTACTATCTCTTTCTGCTATGTTACTATCTCTTTCAAGATATCCACATAGTGGTTCTGTTCTAAATATAGTCAGTCCTGAAAGTGTATGTGAAAGTTCAATACACCCAAGAACAAATAGGACTAGCTATAACTTGAATATTGTAAACCCATCATCTGAGATATACTCTCAGATAATACCTTGTCTTTAAGTCACAATCTTTGATGCTATCTTTCCAACATTTCATATATGTACTTTAATTTTGTTATTGTATTCACAGCTGAAAAACCCAATTAACTAGCTAAATGAACCAATACAGCTAAAAATTTGCCACTTTCGACTGGGCGCAGCGGCTCACACCTATAATCCCAGCACTTTGGGAGGCCAAGGTGAGAGGATTGCCTGAGCCCATGGGTTTGAGACCAGCCTGGGCAACTTGGCGAGACCTCATCTCTACAATAAATCAAGAAAAATAAGCTGAGCATGGTGGCGCTTGAATGTAGTTCCAGCTACTTGGAAGGCTGAGGTGGAAGGATCGCTTGAACCCAGCAGGTCAAGGCCATGGTGGCTGTGAAGGGACCAGTGCACTCCAGCCTGGGTGACAGAGTGAGACTCTGACTCAAAAAAAAAAAAAAAAAAGTACCACTTTTAGCACCCCAACAAATACCATAATTTTTCTCAAATATATTAAGTTTATAAAGCCCATACTTCTTATCAAAAGTATTAATATTTGTACTTTTCCACTGCCCTTTTGTAGAACTATTAAGGGTAAAGAAAACAGCACTTTTCAAAAAAAATATTTAGCTTTAGATTTTTATTTTATTTTTCTTTTTCAAAAGAAACCTTATGTGCAAGCCCAGTAAGTAAAACAGGTAACGGCAGGATACTGTGGTTGGAGCAGAGTGTGTGTTAGGAGGGAATGGGGGTAGAGCAAAGGTTATATGGCCTCCAAGGAGAGCAGAGTGCTATCAACTCACCATTTAAAAAAAATCACTAAATCACTGAAATAACCTATTCAGATAAGGCATCTTTTCTTTGCCCCACAAAGAAAATGATGCTGCTGAAGCTGCTGTTGACTGTCAGGTGGTACCATCATGTTTTCTTGATGTACAAGAGCCTGAAATTGGTAATTGAATGTTGACTTGGGGCTGTCACTGTGTCTTGCACAAAAGCGGGGTTTGTTCACTTAAGGTCTCATTGGTCCCTGCTGGATTCTTGAATCCCATACTAGGCAGTCTGGAGGGAGGCTCTGTGTGTGTTTTCCTATGAGAACAAGCCTATAATTTGGGAGAGGAAGGCAGAGCTATGGATAAAGACACTTTACTCATGCTCATCAATCTGGTTTTATCCCTTACCATTGAATTCTCTGAAGACATGAATAGTTTTCCTGGCCAAGTTTTCCTCATAAGTCAAGGCAGTAGAGCATTTGGGACACTTGTCAAACACATGAAAACAGACTATTAAGCTCCTGATTGCCCTGTTATCCAAACTCCCCTCCTTAGGCATTGCTCTAAAATGGATCTGTTTACATTACATTAGGAAAATACCCTTAACATTAGAATTACTAATTCTTACTTAGCATCCCTATATCCTTTTGTACAGAATAGACTATGACGCATACTGTGACTTGTGCCACGTATCTGTTTCCCTCACTATGTGAGGGCTCCCTGCTGCTAGGGACTGGGACAGATACTTTTGGTTCTCTGGTCATCAGCCACATTTCTCTTCCTTGCCAGCAGGACTGACCTCATTGCCCAGAAATAGTCATATGACCATGCAAGGGAGGCTGGGAAATGTAGTCTTTTCAAATGGACCATTTCCTACCCTCAAAAAAAGCTGGGTTCTAATTGCCAAGGAAGGAGGGTAGTTTGGATAATTGGGTGGGAAACCAGCAGTTTCTGCATAGAGTACTTTTTAAAATATGTATTTTGAAATACCTTTAGAAAAGGCACACTTTCCAGCTCCTTCCCACTCCTTTTTTTTTCCTTTAACCCTGCCCAATTCACACATTTGTGTTACCTCTAGACAAAGAATTTGGAACCAAGCAGAAACTTTTGTGGAGGCAGGATCCTCCTTTCTTCTCCTGACAATTCCCTTCTGAGGTCAGAAGTGGGTTTTTCTTCTGACTCTGCTCTTGGAGGGGCTCCTACCCACTGCCCAAGATCTGGAAATGAAGCTCCAGCCAGTGGGAAGTGGCGCCCTCCATTCTGACTCAAATGGAGGGGTTCTCTCCATTCCTACCCTGCCCTTTTTTGAAAGCAGTTCTGTCTTATCGAGTTCCCCTGGCCACAGCTGTTGCATTTGCCTGGAAACTATAAGTGACAGTGTTTTAGTTCCTTAAGTAGAAATGTGTGTACCACCCTACTCACATGTGATGCCTGCACTTTTACCCAGTTCCTGGTCCTAGACAAATACCACTTATGGGAGCTTGCTCTCTCTCCTTTCTCTTCGCAGCGAACTGACTTGGGTCTTTGCTTTAGGTATTGTGGTTGGTGGTATTTGTGATGTAATTAACCCTTTTGGAGAAGAGATCCATGGAATCTGACAGAGTGGTTAGTATAAAACTATCTCTCCCTTAAACATTACAAAATTATTAATTAATTACTATTATTATTTTTTACCAGTAGTTTCTTTGATTCTAGGGAAGGCTTGGTGAAATATGGGCAATTTCCAATGGGTTCTCTAGTTGTTTCCATGGGAAATGTGAAAGCACACTTTAGTTTTAGTTAATTCGGAAGCATTTCAGGAAAACATATCTAATGTGGACATAGGGAAGGATGTATAAATAAGTAAATAAAAAACACTTAAAAATCAGGAAATGAGTAATTTAATGTGATTTTGTGGAAGCCCAGTGAATACTACTCATGCCTACCATTATTTTAAGTCAACTGTCTTTGGAGGGCAGGGTAGCCTGTTGCGCTGGCTCTGTAGGGCAGGGTTGTGGATTTGTCTTAGTCCTTTTTGTGACCAGCACCGAGATAAACACAATCAGGGGCCCAGCACTTTTGTGTTGGATCGAATGGACACCAACAGTGGAGTTTCATTAATGTACCTAATTGATTCCTATCTTAAAACTGTGACGAGAACGTTGTAGACTACTGGCTATTCTGTGTTGGGGGGATCAGTTTACAAGTTAATTAATTAGCCTCATATATATTATTGCTTTCAATTCTAAGTGTTTCTGAGCTTTATGCAGACGACTTTGCTCTATTTGAGAGAATCAATGCTTACAAACAATTGAAATTGTTTGACTTTCCTGCACTCTATTATGTGTCTCTATTATGTATATTATAGCAGGATCCAAGGTTAATAAATTATTTTGACACAGAATTGTCATCAGGGACTGTTGTTACCTAAGTAAGACTATAAGTGGTTCTCCACAGTGGCAGTACAAATAGAATTCTGAATTTCCTAACTGACAAAATGGATCATGTCCTTCGGGTCAGTCCTATAGCCCATGGGCAAACCTTTTGACTATCCACTTAAAAATATCAACAATTAGGGATAACTTGTAGAAGCCCTTTTCATGTATTTTGTATCACTGGCTTATAGAGATATAGCTAGATCTGCCACACATTTGAATATATATATATTAAAAAAAATTTTTTTTTGAGACAGAGACTCACTTTATCACCCAGGCTGGAGTGTGCTCAATCATAGCTCATGGTATGCTCTAGCTTTTAGACTCAAGTGATCCTCCTGCCTCAGCCTCCTGAATAGCTACAGGCATGTCACCATGTCTGACTAAACTTTATTTTTTGTAGAGACAGGATCTCACTATGTTTCCCAGACTAGTCTCAAACTTCTGGCCTCAAGTGATCCTCCTACCTCGACTTTCCTAAGTTCTGGGTCTACAGGCAATTCTTAAAAAATATTAAAGTGAAATATGTATAAGAAAAACATAAAGATTATAAGTATTTATCTTGAATTTTCACAAATGGAACCCAGTCATTTAATTAGCACTCAGATTAAGAAACAGAATATTACTAGTACCTAGAAGCTTCCCTTGGACCCCCTACAGTCTGCTGTTATTTGTTTTTATTTGTTTTTTGATAGACATAGTGCACCTTTTTTCTTAGGCACAGAAGAAAGGAAATCCTTTTTTGTTTCCATCCATTTTTAATACTATCCAAAAGTAAATGAATTCTGCTAAGTACAAAACCATTGTTTGTCTTATTTTTAAAATAGCAATAATGGTCTGTTTAACAGCAGTTTTATATTCTACTTACATTATTTTGAACGCAGTTTTACATTTATTTTGCCATTTAATTTTTACAAGCACCACTGAAGTTGGGGTTATTTTTGCCACTTCATACATGAAAAGTGGAGGCTTGGGGAGATCACACAACTGGCAAACCCCCTTACCTGGTCATACACACAGGACTGAGGGACTCCAGGGCAGAGTGTTTGCTGCTGTACTAGGAACAGATGTATGAGCCTTCACTTACCAGAGTGTATTGCATCTTCAAAGACCTTGAGAATCCCTGGCTTAAGACCCACACAAGGAGATGTCTTCATCCTTCGTTCAATTTCCCTCCAGTCCCACTGCAGATAATTCAGAGTAGGACTGGAGGGAAATTGCCCTTCATTTATTCACTCTTTCTTGGTCAACTGCTCTTTGCCAGGCACTACAGGGATACAATATGCAACAAGATGGGTATTGCCCTCGTTCTCTCTTTGTGTTTATATTCTAGAGAAGGAGACAGAAAATTAACAAGTAAGCACAGACATAGACAAGTTATTGTAAGTCAGTTATAATATCATGAAGACAATATCTAAGGGCTAATATGAGAATAAGAGCATGAGGTCGTCAGGAAAGGCTTCTCTGAGGAGGTGACTTATTTTGTAAAATAAACATTTTCATTGAAGTCTGACATACATACACAAAAGTGTACAGCTTCATGAATTTTTGCCAGATGAACATACCCATAACCACTCCCCAGATCAAGGAGTGGAACATTGCCAGTACCCTTGAGGTAGCTCTGTGCCCTGAGGAGGAGACATTTGAAGTGAGACCTGACTACTAAACAGATAGCTGTGTAAAGATCTGGATTCAGATTGTTTCAGTAAAAGAGAAGCAACTGAGAAGGCAAGGGAAGAACTTGGCATGTTTGAGGAAAAGAAAGAAGGGCAATTTGTACCAATCTATTGATTTAGCCCAGCAATATTTGAGTTCTGTGTTTGTGATACGGTACTCAGCTTGGGACTGGAAGGAATGCATCACTTTGATTATAACTTCTGCTCCAAGCCCATCTATCTGTAAGCTGGGCCCTTGGCCTCCCAAAGTAACATGGAGCAGAGTCTTAGCAAGAGAGTCTTAGGAGCGTTTACTTATCACACGGCCTCTACCACATCTAAGGTGGGCAATAGCCCTACCCATGCCCAACTGAAATATAGGAACTTTCACAAATATTTTAGAATATCTCACATTATAACAACTCTGTCCACCTACCACCACCATAGCAACCCCTAAATAAAAGAGCCCTTCCTTCTATCCTGGCCAAGACCCTGGTCTTGACACTTGATATTCTAAGATTAATAATGACCATGTGCTTGAGAATCCCAAGTTATCTAAACATTTGCATACAGATTGGGCTGGTTCCTAAGAAGGGGTATAGGAAAATAACAGAGGTAATGGAAAGCATTTACATAATTGGGAACAATAGGAACACCAGGAACATTATGACACAAATGTCTGCAAAACTATTATGCTCAGAGGAGATAATGTCAAATTGTGGCAGAGGATGCAATCGTGAAAGTGTTCTAGTGAAAATCTCTCTAGTGAGCTTCTTTTTTTTTTTTTTAAATTTTAAGGCTGTGGGATACAATTCAGGATCAGGTATACAAGTGGTCATCACACAGATAAAGTTTGGGCCTCCCTTTGTCACCACTTCTCCTGGCTTGAGATCAGGTGCTCTTATTAATGTTATGTGCCCCCCACTCCTGCTCCCCTGGCAGTGTCCTGCTACTGCCAATCCCTTTCTTATAGTATTATGGTAAATGTTCAGGGTCCGCTTATGAGTGAGAACATGTGGTACTCAGTTCTTTGTTTCTGTGATAGATCACTGAGTATGATAGAATCTAAATCCATCCAAGTTGCTGCAAAGTTCATATTCTAGTGAAATTCTTATTCTGCTTTAACTTTAGACTGTTTCAAGATTATTAATATTTCCTTGTTTGAACAACTTACTCAGCACTTGGCAAATGAGAACTTCTGGGGAGTGCTGCCTCTGTACTGAGCACACGTGACACAAATTAACCTGCTTTGGCCTTGACTGCCCACACAGAGACTCCCTCCAGGCCCCTAGCAACTCTTTAGGGGTGTCCACTGCTCTTATGTCTGTACCAGGCCACCACAGGGGGCTGTGGTATTGCCATCCCTGTGGTGGGTACTGCTACTGCAGGGAAGGTGCTCTGGACTGAATATTTGTGCCCCATACCCCTGAAATTTGTAAGTTTATAAGCCCCAAACTGATGTTTAGGAGGTGGGACTTTTGGGTGGTGATTAGTCATGGGAGGGGACCTCTCATGAATGGGATTAGTGCCTTTATAAAAGAGGTTCTGGAGAGACCCTGGCCCCTTCCACCATGTGAGGATGCAGAGAGAAGGTGCTATCTCTGAGGAATAAATGGGCTCTCACCAGACACTGAGTCTGCAGACACTTTAATTGTGGACTTCCCAGCCCCCAGAACTGTGAGAAATAACTGTTATTCATGAGCCACCAGTTTAGGGTATTTTTTGTTATAGCAGCCTGAACAGACTAAGACAGTAGTCATGATGGGTTCACTGTTCTGCTCTGTGTCGGTCTGTAAATGGCTGTCACTTCTCCTGCAGTTCTAATTGGCTGCCATCTCAAGCCCTCAGGGGTGCCAGGTATGTGGAGGAAGACCGTCTCCCTCATCTTTGCCACACTTAGTTAAAGAGGCCCCAAAGCAGGGCTGCTAAGCTCCAAGGTGTTTCTGTTTTTACTTACAGCTTGATCAATAGGGTACTATGACAGGAACCCACTGGGAACTCGATCAAAAGAAATTGGAGACAGACACCTCCCTGCACTCAGAATTCTCCCATTCTTAAGACTTTCTCACAGCCTACAGCCTCAGCCTCTTTCTTCCTTTAGGATATGTCCCCTCCCAGAAGGCATAAGGCTCCTCTGGTAAGCCTTTAACCTGGACTCAGCCCTGATCTTTCTCAAGGCGGCTCCACAACTCACTGGTGGTTCATCAGACAGACTCAGGAAGGCCTGAATCTTGCAGCTTCAAGCTGGGAGTCCCCACCCCTCTTAAGACTGCACGCAATACTTTTTCCTTTTTTTCATTAACAAAAGCCTGATCCTTGTTTTGACAAGTTGTATCCCAGCAAGAGAAGGCAGTGCTTGAAGCAAACCCCTTTAGCATGTAAATCTTCTGGGAAGTTGGGTCATTTCTTTGGCTCATTCTTGTTCGTGAGGAGGATGGCAGAAGGCAGTGGGCTCCTAGCTGGTCTCAGTGACCAGAGCCTTACCTCTGTAATTGATCTGCTTGCAGGGGGCCACTTCAGTCATCTTGCTAAAATACTGAGTCACACCCATGCTTTCAAAATTGCCAATGCTTGCTCAGCACTTAAAGGCCAGGTTTTTTTTTTTTTTAATCATGACTGACAGGGCCCTTCCTGATCTCCCTTCCCCCAACTTCCCCCAGCATGTTGTACTTTCCAGCCATACCAGACTGCTCCAAATCCCCTTAATACAAGCCAGTACCTATCCTCATGCTGTTCCCTTTGTCTGGAATACCACTCCCCATTTCCCACGACTGCCTGGCAAGCAGCTCGTCCCTTAGGCACAGCCTAATGCCTCTTCTCTAAGAAGCCCTCCCTCCCACCCCATCATAAGTAGTCTCCGTACTGCAGAGACAATGTCCCCAGCTGGCAGTGCAGGGCCTGGCTCACAGTGTTGCAGTCAAGTTGAAGTTCTGCTCAGGGGCTGGTTGTTCTAGAGGTGTGGTGTACCTTTCTATAGGGGATGGCTTTTCCTTCCTGGTTTGCATTTGTGAAATGCACCTTTATGTTATTTGGCTCCTGGCACCCAGTGCTCCATCCATTAATACACCAGGGAGTTGCCTGTTCATGTGAGATCATTAGCCCCCTTAATCTCCTCTGTAATTGGATTATGTCAGACTTTATTGTATGCTTGGAGGCTTCCCATGGGTCTAATTTCAAAATAACAGAGAAATGTCTTATTAACACCCTCCAACCCTCTGCAATAACATATTTATTTTTGAAGCAGCTTAATAGAATTATATCCCAGTAAGAAACAGGAGCAAGAGACAATAATAATAACAATAATAATAACAACAACAACAACAATAATAAACCATATATGACTCTCCCAAACTCACAAGATAGCTTATACATTAATATGTCCAAGGGCTCTCAGCTCCTCAAAGAGGTCTACAGGAAAAAGAAAAGGATCTCAGAGTCGAGGGGTAAGCTCCCTTCCCCACTGGACAAATAATACCATCTTGGGCTGCCAGTGGGGAGGGTCCATTATCAATAGATCCCTCAAGGCCCAAACCATTGCTTATTTACTAGATATTAAAGCAGCAGGAAGCAGCTGCTGAGGGTGGCAAAAGGATGGGGGTGGGGTGGCATGGGTGAGGTGTGGGAGAATGGATTAAGGTCAGAGTTGAGGCACTTAGAATGTGCCAGGGTCTCTGGCTTGTGTTATTCATGTTCCTCCTCTACTCAAAAGCCTCTGGGGCCACCCTTTTACAGCCACAACCACTTTCCTCTCTCCCCGCTTCCCTAAGCTCTGGCAACTACTTATCTGTTTTCTATCTCTATAATTGTGTCATTTCAAGGACGTTTATATAAATGGAAGTACACAGCGTGTAACCTTTTGAGACTGGCTTGTTTTCGTTCAGCCTAATGAGCTTGAGAGTCATCCAAGTTGTTGCATGCATTGACAGTTCATTCCCTTGTATATCTTTACAATTATATCCTGGGTAATAGTCTATGTTATAGATGTACCACCGTTTGTTTAACAGTTCTATAAAAGGGTAGCACCAGGGCTCTTTGGGATGGAACTATTCTGTATCTTGACTGTGGTGGTGGTCACAGGAGTCAATACATGTGATAAAATTGCACACATGCAAATTAGTGTAAGTAAAATTAGTAGGTTTTGAATAAGGTGGGTGGATTGTACCAATGTCAGTTTCATGGTTGTGATACTGTACTATAGGTCTGTAAGATCTCAACATTGTGGGACACTGAATGAAGGAGTTCTCTGTATTATTTCTTGTGACTGCTTATGAATCTATAGCTGTCTTTTTAAAAAGTCTTTGGTGACACTCTTTTGCCTGTGGAACAAAGGCTAAACGCAAGAGGCCATTCCATATACTGGCTACACCCTCACCTGCCTGCCTTCTGTCTTCTCTCTCATGACTTTGGCTTGGCAGACTTGTTCAACATTTCTTATCATCCTATGTACTTTTTTAAAAAGTCAATTGAGCTGGGCATGGTGGCTCAAGATTGTAATCCCAGCACCTTGGGAGGCTGAGGCAAGAGGATTGCCTGAGCCCAGGGATTTGAGATCAGCCTGGGCAACTTGATGAGACTGTCTCTCTACAATCAATCATAAAATTAGCCGGCATGGTAGCGTGCACCTGTAGTTCTGGTTACTTGGAAGGCTGAGGTAGAAGGATCACCTGAGTCCAGCAGATTGATGCTGGGGTGACTGTGAGTATGCCACTGCACTCCCACCTGGGTGATGGAGTGAGACTCTGATTAAAAAAAAAAATTAAGCTTTTCTTTTTAATTGCAGTATAGCATTCATATAGAAAAAGACTCAAATCAGGAAATAGAACATTGCCAGGATGCCAGAATCGCCCTCCTCCCCATATCCAGTTATTACCCTCCAAGGGATAACTGCTGTCCGGTTTCCATCTTCATGTATATTAATTGTGCCTGTTTTTGAATCTCATACAAATGAATTCATGGACTCTTTTTCAACTGGATTTTCTGCTTAACATGTTGGCTAGATTTATTCATGTTGTAGGTAGTGGTAGTTTGTCCATTATCGTTGCTGTATACTACTGTTATACAATTTACATAATATCATTGATTATTGGGTTGTTTACAGTTTGGGGCTATTTCAAGTAGTTCTGCCATGAATGTTCTTTTACATGCTTTGTGGCCCACATATATACTCATTTTACTTGGATATATACCTAGAAGTGGAATTGCTGTATCAAAGGATATGCACATGTTTAGCTTTAGTACATACTGCCAAATAGTTTTACAAAGTAGTTGTACCAATCACACTCCTACCAGAAGTATATGAGAGTTCCTGTTGCCCTACATCCTTGCCAATTATCAGTCATATTAATTTTAGCCATTCTGGTGAGGTGTGGAGCTGTATCTCATAATCTAAGATCAGGTGCTGGGGCGTTTTTTGCTTTTACCCTTACAGGAGATTGCTGTGACTTGTGACTCAGTGTAAGGCAGAGAGCTTTTTAACTTCCCCAGAGGCAGGTGCCCTGACTTCTACCCCTGTTACAGACAGTGGATCTTTGCCTGGACCTTGGAGTGGGAAGGTTACCTATCTGGATCCTAGTGGCTTAAGGCTTTGGCTTCTTATAAGGGAAGGTTCTGGATAATGGGTGGGGTTTCATGCCCGTGGGTCAGCGAGGGCTCTCTCAGCTCTCTTGTCTGCCCCAATCTTTCTTCTGAGCATCTGGTAGACATTGTAGAAAATAACTGGAGTATGAACCCCTGTTGTGTTTGAGTTCCCAAGGATTTGGAACTGTCATGCCTACCCACACTTGACTTTTAAAAATCTGTTATAATGAATAATTTATTGTATATTTCAAAACAGCTAGAGGAGAAGATTTGGAATATTCCCAATACACACAAAAAGATAACTGAGGTAATGGCTATCCAGTTACCCTGATTTGATAATTACCTACTGTATGTATGTATCACAATATCACATGTACCCCAGAGATGTGCATGAGTAGGACCCAGAAAAACCTGGAATTTATTTATAAACAATTTTGTATTTATCCTTACATGTTTAAACTTCAGTTACCTTCAAAATATTCTCCGTTTGATGCAATACACCTATCAAGATGCTTTTTCCATTGCTCAAAACAGTTGTTGAACATGTCAATTTTGGTGTTTTAATGCTTCTGTTGTTTTTGTTTCACCTCTTCCACATCAGCAAAATTTTTCCCTTTGAGGACTTGTTTTCATCTGGGGAAACAACAAATAAAGCTGCTCTGAAGGAGATCAGGTGAATACGGAGGGTGGGGTATAAGAATCATAGTGTTTTTGGTCAAAAACTGCTGAACACTCAGCATGGTGTGGGCAGGTGTGCTGGTAAATCACCCATCATGAAATGGGCAAGTGCACTGAAAATCTAAAAAAAAAAAAATTTACTGAAGCTGAACGCAGCCTCTCACAACGCTGGCTGGAACACTGATGCCGACGGGCTCCTATAGCACTTACCTAGCGAGGTAAATCTGTACTACAAGGGGCCTGCCCTCCAAAAAATAATTCCTTTTTTGGGGATCCCCCACATACAATCATTATGTGTTGATTTAAAGAAGAAGAGTGTCACAATGTTAGCTTTTCTCCTCCTCTTTTGTAGCCATCACCCCTTTTCTAAGAGGCTCCCGCAAAGGTGGAAGAGTTTTTGCGGCCTTTCTGAGTGGGCAGATTGTTCTCGTGGCTACCTTGTAACCCCAGCTCTCTGATGGGCTCAGAAGTAGTTACGATTTTGTCAGTTGTTTGACTCTTTTCTCATTTTAGGATCAGAGTGATGTTTTCTTGTGGCTTTTTACCTCTCACTGTGGTTTTTAATTTGAATTTCTCCCATGACAAATGAGTTTGTCCACCTATAAATATAACAACCATGTCTAGCATTTTTGTGCTCTACCAGTGTCCTTTCCTTTTATTCTCTGCTTATTCCTTCAAGGGTTAGTTCAGGGGTTTCTTTTCTATGCGGCGGTCTCTAATCATCTCTGTGTTCAACCACCATCCCCAACAAACCTTGCTCTCTCCTCTCCTCCCTCCCCAGAGTCTTGTGCTATTTGGATTAGGCAACTGAGAATTGGGGAACAACATGACTTCTCTCTTGTTTCCATCAGTTTTCCTTGTGATGACCATCTGGGAGAAGCAGAGCAGGTAGATGAGAGGCAATATCTATCCAGGGTGCATCTTCCCTGGGTCTTGGAGAGGAATAGGGCCCAGAGACCGGGGCTCCCACAGTTAAGGCTGCACCTCATTTCCTTCTTCAAAGGCAGAGGCAATGTTGCCACTTTGTAGTCTGGGAATTTGCAGGAGGATCCCCTTGCAAATGCCCCAAAGGCCTACTCCTGGTTTTGGTTGTATCTTTGTTCTTCGCCAGGCACTTTTCCTGCTAGCTAAGCCCAAATTGCTGAAAACAAACTTTCTCAGGGTTATTCTCATCCTGCTGGGTATCAGCTTTCCCTAAAACCAAAATTGCCGCTTAGTCTAGACCTGCACGTTTATTGTTCTATTTTAAGGGAAGCCCCACATCCACCCCAGAATAGCAGAGGTGGCTGCTTCACAGAAGACTGCCTTTCCCTTTGGCATTGCTTATATGCTTGTCTCCCCCACAGCTGTGAACCCTTTTTGTGCAGTGTCTGTCCCTGGTGACTTCTAAGCAGACCTCAGATGCTCTATTACTTCTCAGGGCAGCAGCGAAGACAGAAATAACCTTTTCAAAGTGACAGAAGAAGAAGATAGAATAAGCTTCGGGCATCGAAAAGCAAACCTGAAATGTAATATGATCATAAAAGATCACCTGTCGACGAGGCTCTGTCTAGGTGTGCAGCGTGGGTATCTGACTCCGTGGGCTGCATTTCCTCTTTCATTTTGCTTCCCTGTCTGCGTTTCCTGGGCAAGTGGGTAAATGCTTTAGTTTTCTGTGATTCTCTCCCACTGGGACCTCAGGACAGTGAAGTGCTGGTCAATGTTTAATGACTGACTCTTCAGGCACAAAAGTCCTGATTTGCAGTGAGTGTTTGCCCATTTCCATAGTGTAAAGACTTCCCTAAGGTTGGTTTTAAGCTACTGCCATGATATCCCAACACGGAGTTGGGAAAAGATGTGCAGTAGCAGACGATTGTGTAGTGTGCAGGTAAGTAGATGAAAATAAACTTATGTGCATAGATCAGCGTGTGGCAAATTCGGACCTGTTTTTTGTGCAGCCTATTTGACCCATGGCCTGTTTTTTGTGCAGCTCATTGACTTTTTTTTTTCACTTTTAAAGGGTTAAAAAGAGAGAATCATGTGACAGAGACTGTCTGTGGCCCTCAAAGCCTAAAATATTATCTGTCCTTTTACAGAAAAAGTGTTCTGACCCCTGGCATAGAGAGTAGTAAACTGAAATAATTCGGAAGTGATACGTTTTGTGTTTATTTACTGTTTTCATATAATTTTTAAAATTGTAAATGTATACTTACATTTAATTTTAAAATGTATATTTACATTTAATATTTTCTAATGGCTGTGCTTAACAACAGGCTCACAAAATCCCCACAAATTTAACAGTTGGTTATCAGAAGCCAGTAAGAATAGTCCAATCTCTCCACATCATAAGTGGGGAAACTAAGCCGGACTCGATGACTCAGCCCTGTAATACTGCACCTTTGGGAGGCTGAGGTGAGTGGATTGCCTGAGCCCTGTGGGTTCGAGACCTGCCTGGGCAGCGAGGCCTCATCTCTACAATAAATAAAAAATTCAGCCGGGCGTGGTAGCGCATGCCTGTAATTCCGGCTACTTGGAAGGCTGAGACGGAAGGATCGCCGGAGCCCAGCAGGTCAAGGCTGCGGTGGCCAGGAGCGGCCACTGCACTCCAGTCTGGGCAACAGAGTGAGGCTCCAACTCAAAAAAAAAAAAAAAAAAAAAAAAAAAGTGGGGAAACTGAAGTCCAAAGAGGAGAATGATTTATTCAGTGCTACTTGGCAAATTAGTGGCAGAACCAAAATTCCTAACCTGCAATTCTGCTATCTTTGCTGCCCAATAAGCACCCACGGTTCCCTTTTAACTGCTGTTACCTCTTTGCTCAATGATTTCTCCTGCTGTCTGAGACAGGCAAGTGGGCACCACACACAAGGAGCTTCCTGGTGTTCCCAGTGCTGCGCAGCCTTAGGGCAGCCATTCAAGACTCTTGCCACCAACTAACCGTGACCCAGTTCAGTTTACTGACTTTGTCATTTTCCTGTTTACTTTGAGGATGAATATTCTTTTTCTCTCCCTTGGATTGCTGCCCTGAATATTTTATCAACCCCCGACCTCTTCCTCAGTCTGATCTTGGCTTCTTTTGACAGGATGGGTGTTCTTGTATTAGCCTCCTTGATCCACCCACCTCTACTTTGGGTTTTGCACTGAGCACTCTTTGTGCTAATTCTTTGTTCTGGTCGGACTCGGACCTTGTTTATTGGGACAGAACTTATTGCTTTCTGAGGGGATGAGGGGGGTGGGGAAGGGAGCAGGGGAAGCTGGCTTGAGAAAGACAGGCGAATGTTGGTGTTAGAATCTTGGTGGATGGGTGGCTGGGGCTGCCCTTGTGAGTGGGTAAGTGAAGAGTGGTGGGATCCAGGTGAGAAAGAGAGAGAGAGGAGAGAGGAAAGAGAGAGAAGAGAGAGGAAGGAGAGAGGGAAGAGAGAGAGGAGAGGGAGAGAGGGAGTGAGGGAGGGAGGAGAGAGGAAAGAGAGACGGAGAGAGAAGGAGAAGAGGAAGTAGGGAGTAGCGGGTAGGGAAGACACACACACACACACACACACACACACACACACACACACACACACACACACCCTGGCTTTCCCAGTCCCACAAGGCCCAGGTGAATTTCCGTGCTTTGGAGGTGTTGCAGATATCTCGGGGCATCTTATAATCAACTCCCATATAACCTGAGCTAGTTTAAGTGGATTCCTGCTCTTCAGGTTAAATAGTCTCTGATTAAAACAGTGGCATTATCAAAATCCTCCTAGACTGACAGTAGTCGAGAAGCTGAGAGAAGGTGGTCCTGTGCAGAGCAGGTGCCTTTCCTGCCGAGTGTCCTGGCTGCTGGGGAACTATGGCGAATGCCCGCTTTTGGAGTGTTCATTGCTTTCTGCTGTTTTATCTTCTTTTCCCAGAGTAGTTGAATGCCAGACTGTTATAGCACAGTAATTGCAGTCAAGGCCAAGGAGCAGTTACAGATACTGGCCTGATTTTGATGTATTCCAAGGTTCCAAAAGACAAAGTAAAAAATTATAAAAGAGCCCATATAAAATATGGAATTAAAAATCCTAGTTTAAAGAAAGTTGTTTTATACTTATTTTTGTGAGACACAATGACATTTATTTGAATTGGCAGATAGAACAGATAATTTGAGAAAGCACATGTATCTGGCATTGAAAAGTCAGCAGGGATATTGTAAACTTACTTGTTTGACATTGTTAAGACAGCAAAATGGCATTAAAAAACACTTGTAAAGAAAAACAATAACTCAAGCCTGTAATCCCAGTACTTTGGGAGGCTGAGACGCGAGGATTGCCTGAGTCCAGGGGTTCGAGACCAGCCTGGGCCACTTGGTGAGACTCCATCTCTACAATAAATCAAAAAATTGGCTGGGCATGGTGACACATGCCTGTAGTTCCAGCTACTTGGAAGACTGAAGTGGAAGGATCACCAGAGTCCAGCAGGTCGAGGCTGTGGTGGCCGTGAGTGTGCCACTGCACTCCAGCCTGGGTGACAGAGTGAGACTCCAACTCAAAAAGTAAAATAAAAAATAAAAAAATAAAAACATACCTAAAATTCTACTTCCCTCTAAGTAGGGCTTCCATTTTACCTGGTGTCCTGCCTACCCTGATTTATACAGGTATACTTTTACACAGTTGTGTTCATAATATACATACACATTTTTTCAGTTATGAAAAGTTTCAGTGTTGCTATACCCAACAGTATTTTTATATTTCTAATTGCTGAATAATATTGTTTCTAGTGAATTTGTCCCAGTTTATTCAGTTCTCCTATGTAATTGACATTCAAATTGCTTCCAGTTTTTGGTATCATAATCAACAACACAGTGAACACTTTTTATTTGAAAATGAAAAAGTAAAATTTCTCAGCATGAATTCCTAGGAGTGGGATTATGGGGTGACCTGGAAAGGCTGGCACCTGGTGACCTGGAAGGAACGCTGACTTTAGAATCAGAAGACCTGGGATTGAATTCTGACCTACCTGTGTGATGTTGGGCAAATTACTTATTGTTATCAAGCTATAGTTTTCTCACCTTTAAACTTGATTTGTGCTGTATCAGACCTCAGAATTTTCATGAGTATCAATGAGATATTATGTAAGTACTAGGACACAGCATTTTCAAATGAGTTAGTTTCAGCAGAAAGGGGATGGATATTTTTATTCTTTCTGATCCATCTCATCAGATTTAATTTCAGAAGGTAGAATCATCAACCATGTAATGAGTAAGTAGATACAGGTTTGAGTGCAAACTCTCTAGCATTGTATTTTCTGATTTTAAAGATCAACATAGTAGACACCATAAGTTACAAAAAAGTATTTAGGGAAATTTTGAAGTGTAAAAAAAAGTGCTTAGATAGTAAAAAGTAAAAAAATTACAAAATGGACAAAGCACAAAACACAGCATGGCACGAACTGACTGAAATGAGAGAAAGGATCAGAGAGAATGGGGTGTGGTGAGGAAGGGAGCTAGTACTTTTCTGCTGCATCTCTAACGTCTGTCAGGTGGCTTGGGGGTCGGCGCAGCAGGGGCTTTCAGGACCTCCCTTCCTCTTGATGAGCACTCAAAGTTTTCTCTTCAGGCCTGACTCAGTTCTCTTTCTTTGCCCTCCACCCTTAGGGGAACAGATGTATTGCAGGAGGGAACAATGCCCCCATTGTAATCCCAGCTACCACACAGAACTCCCTGCTCCTGTCCCCACCGTAGAGTCTGCCCCCCAGGCTGCCAGACCCTCCAGCCCACCTCTGCCCACTCAGGCTCAGCCCTGCCAGAGCACAGGGGACAAACAATGCCTGGTTGTCTCCTCCTCCTTTGCTGGCAGCCCACTTTCCTGTGATCATCTCTGTCTCAGGATGGTGGACTCACTCTACACAGCTGGGTCCTTGGCAATGGAGGCAGTGACAGCCATTTATGTTCCAGGGGACCTGGTTGAAGTGACCTGGATCTGTCCTTTCTTTTTGAGAGGCTTCAGTGGTCTTGATCGTGAACTGAGGGAAAAGCATCAGAACAACTTTGATGAGCCCAAAGCTTCAGGACTGCTTTTCTGGAAACTTTTGTGGTCTCTTCAACCACAGTTCTTACTTACTAAGCACCCACACAGTGGGCTGAAGAAAACAATTATCTCTGCCTCAGGCAGTTGATTTAAAATCAAGTTGATTCAAAAACTTTCTGAAGTGGGAAGAGGATTTCTTCCACTTTAAATGGTGCTCTGTGTTTTACAAAGCCCATTTCCAGCCATCCTCAGTGGGAGAGGCAGACTTCTAAATGGGGAAACTGAGGCCTGGGAATGGAGGGTAGTTAATAAGTGTGGGAGTTTGGACTTTTAGAAGCCAGGCCATTGATCTCCTGGGCAAAATTGTGTTCTTCCCACCATAGCCCACCGTGTTTAGTAAAGAGGAGAGGGCAGGGAAGGAGGGGTCAGGAGACAGACCAACCCTGGGGGCTGTGGATGGGGGTCTCAGAGTGAAAGTCCAGAGATCTGCCAACAGCAGAGCTTCCCTGGGAAAGAGCTTAGGTGGTAGAAGCAATATAGATTTCTTCTGGGTTGGTTTGCACCAGAGCTTCTTTTCAGTTTTCTGTGACCTCTCCTTCCTGTGTTTCTTTGGCTTCTAATTTTTAGGACTGAGAGGGCTGCTCTGAGCTGAGAATGCACAGCAGCCTCAGGCATATGAACCTCTGTGAGAAGCCGGGACTGGGGCCATCTGCTCAAGATGGGATCGCAATGGCTGGTGGATCCCAGGTCTCCTCTGGTGGAGACTAGCAATGTATGTTTCTCCCATTGGACCCTCAGTGTCTCTCTCTTCTCTTTCCCTCCATCAAGGGGGGGAATCACTTAAAAAGGAAAATCCCCTGCTCGATTATTTTCCATGCTCCCCATTCCTTGAGAAAAAGTACTGTTCCTCTAAGATGATGTATAGGGTCTGGACCCGTGTAGGGCCTGCCTCCAGGCCTCCTCCCCACTGCCTTTCCGTTCTCCCAACTGAGCAGTGCTCCTGCATACAGAACCTCATCAGGGTTTCTAAGTGTAGCATGCTGTTTCATGCCTCCCTGCTTTTCTTTGTGCTGTCCCTCTGCCTGGGATGGCTTTCCTTTCTTGTTTGCCTGCAGTGCTGCTGTTTATTCTTTTTTTTTGAGTTGGAGTCTCACTCTGTCGCCCAGACTGGAGTGCAGTGGCTGCTCCCGGCCACCGCAGCCTCGACCTGCAGGGCTCCGGCAATCCTTCCGCCTCAGCCTTTTGAGTAGCCGGAATTACAGGCATGTGCTACCACGCCTGGCTGATTTTTTGATTTATTGTAGAGATGAGGTCTCGCTGCTCAGGTGGGTCTCGAACCTGCGGGCTCAGGCAATCCACTCACCTCAGTCTCCCAAAGGCTCGAGATTACAGCCTGAGCCACCAAGCCCGGCTTGCTGTTTATTCTTTAAGATCCAGTTCAAATAAAGATCCAGCTCACACAAGCCTTTCTTCCTCGGGCACTCATCCCGCTCCCCTCACCATCTTTCAGCCATCATCACCTCTATTATAATGCGACCCTCTCCAGACTGAGAACTTTAGAAGGAAAGGGGTCAGGTGTAAGCCATCTTGGAATCCCTTGAGAGATCTCTATGGGAATCACTTTGATCCCCTCAAGTAATCAGGGGACTCATTTTGCCCCTTGGTAATAAGCAGGAGACAGAAGGCTTGTTGAGAGATTGGTCAAAGGATTTTGTCTGGGCATCTGGCACATGTTGTCTCCTTCTGGTTCCAGTTCATTTCTGCTCCATAGCCAGAGTGTTCTTTTAAAAACAGAAATGGAGCCTTATTACTCATCTGCTTAACACCCTTCCAGGGCCTTCTGTTGCACTCAGGATAAAATCTTTACCACGGTGGTGCTAGATGCCTTCTGACCTTACTGGTGTTACTGGAGCCACACTGGGTCCTTCTAGTTCCTGGGTCCTGCAATACTGTTTCTTCTACCTCAGTGCTGTTCCCTCACTTTTGGCATGAAGGAGCCAACCTGCCTCTTTCTTAGCCTATCTTGCCTTTGAATGTCATCCCTTGAGTTCTGGTGAATGAACTCTGAACCATGTGACTGGTTTTTGCTAAGGCTTAACACCTGTGTACCCATGACCTGCATGGGTCATCACCATATAAAAAATGAAAAGAAGAGAAACAAAGTGTGCTGGGGCCCTGAGGATGAATAGTAGGGAAAAAAAGAGAGGAAGAAAGATGATCACACTCTCATCACTTAGCTCTGCATTCAGATACTGACTCCATGCTTATTTTTGACACTTTGGGCATGTTACTTAATCTCTCTAACTTGGGGTTCATAATGGTTCTTCCCTCGTGTCATCATGAGGTTTGACTTAATGTGAGTAATGCAGTTTAGCACAGTGTCTGTCACATAGTAAGTGCTCAGTCTTATTTATTATGAGTGTACATAAATGTGTAAATGAGCATTTATTCAGAGTTACTTCAGAATCTTTCTTTCCTCTCCCTTCTTCCTTTCTTTCCTCTCTCTTCTTCCTTATTTTCCCTCCTCCTTTCCTTCTTCTCTCCCTCTTCTCTCCTTTCTCCTCCTTTTTTTCTTTTAAGCATTTAATAAACATTATTGGGTGCCTACTGTGTAAAGGGCAATATCTCAGAGTCTGGGAAAAGATCTTGGAGGGAAGAATGTGTGTTTTGTTATCTTTTCTTGCCCATGTCCCTGAGTGAACTTTGAATGTGTCTATATGACTTAGCCTCAAATGACAGGCCCAGCAATTCGGGGATGGGGGAGGGGCACATGGGACTGAAAAGGTCTCAGCTGGGTCTGTCTCCCCATCTAGTTCTGCTCCACCCACAGCCCAACAGGAAGCCTTCACTTGTGATATGAAAATGCCCTTTCAACAGCTCAGTGTGGAAGCTCAGATGTTGGTAGCTGTTGCTTAATTTTAGGAACCAGGATTGTACTTTGCCAAGTTTTCATCCCACTGGACCTCAGGCCGTCTGAACTTGGAATGAAATCCAAACCGAAAAGTCTTAAACTCTTGAAATTGGAAAAAATAAAAAAAAGAAGCGATTTCCAGATTCAAAGAATAAAGCTTTACCAGGCTGCTGGATGAAGGAGTTCATCCAAAATATGTCTGACAGTAATATTCTGAAGGTTTACTTTAGAAAAATCAGAGACCTATGGGTGGAACTTTCTCTTTAACTGAGAGTTATGAAAAAGATACACTGTTGGGGGAACAGGTCTCTTCAAGAATATTAAATGAAGGTTGTTTTGTGATATCAACTGCCTAGACGAAAGAAAATGCTTTCTTTTTCGAATAAGAAAGGTTTCTTTTTTTTTTTACTGCTGATGAATTTACAAGTTGGAATCTTCAGTTATATTGCTTACAATTTTTTTTTTTTTATTTGAGTTCAAGTCTTACTCTGTTGCCCAGACTGGAGTACAGTGGCATGCTCCTGGCCACCACAGCCTCGACCTGCTGGGCTCCAGCAATCCTTCCGCCTCAGCCTTCCAAGGAGCTGGAACTACAGGTGTGTGCTACCATGCCTGGCTAATTTTTGATTTATTGTAGGGGTGAGGTCTTGCCAAGTTGCCCAGGTGGGTCTCGAACCTGTGGGCTCAGGCAATCCACTCGCCTGGGCCTCCCAAAGTGCTGGGATTAGAGGCTGAGCCACTGAACCTGGCTGTATTGCCTACAATTTAAAGGTGAATTTCATAATTATCCCCTCCCAAGTCGAAGAGACTTTAACATGAACTATACCAAAGACCATTAGTGTAGGTCAAAACAAACTTGGTGGATCATAAGCAAACTGGGATTCTGTAGAATAGTTATGCTGATGTAATTTATCCTTTGGGTGTAAATTCTGTTTCAGTTCCTCTCTAAAACAATCCTTACTCCTCTTTTCCTTCCCATGCTTCCTCCAGACCTGGTCTTCCCCTCTCCCCTAATCTACTGCCTTTAGGACCTGCCCCTAGGGCCTACCCCCGAGCCCTCCCAGTGCCTAAAATCTTTGGGAAAAGAATGGTTAAAAAAAAAAAAAAGTTTGGTGAATAGTTCCAGCTAGCCTAAGGCTGTGGGCGTTTCCCCCTTGGACATCATTCTGAGTCTGAGAGGTTTCTTGGTGTGTCTTTCTGGTTGTGGGGAGGAATGAGGATATAGAGAAGAGATACATTCCCTACTGAGTTCCTTGGGAGGGATCACTGGCTAGGGTGGGAGTCCAAGACTCCAAAAAAAAGAACTGCCTGTCCCGGGGGTCAGACGTGGCTCAGCCTGCCTTCTGGGTCATCTAGTGGAGAAGAGAGAAGAAATGGCGGGAGATAGGCCTGCTGGCTTCAGAGGCTACTTGGACCACAGGAGTGGCAAGGCCTGGGGACTTAGAAAGGTCTGCTTGGGTGCTGAGGGTGCTCAGCAAGGTGGGAACTGTGAGCATGTGGTTCAAGTTCAGTCCCAGCTGCCCTAGCAGTTGGGCCGTGGACCTAACTTGATAGGATTGGAAGATGCTTCTGGAGGAATAGGAACTAAATCCCTGGGGGCCTTCTGGGGTGGTGGGCTTAGTCTGGGGTAAGAAAGGGAGAAGTTTATACCCCTAAGGCAAGGCTACCCTGTTTTGTGACCTTGTATAAAAGAACTACAGTTAATTCCAAGACAGGACCATCTGTGGAGTCCTCGGCTGTCTTCTTCCAGGAAACCTACAGGTGGTCTGAGGAGGTGAGTGGTGGGGAACGCACAGCTCCTGGGTTCGAAGTGTAACTTCAGGAAAGAACTCTCCCTCCAATGGGAGAGTTTTATGATAGTACTCAAATGTGGTTTTAAAACAGGTCTGCAATTTCTTTGGCACTCCACCACTCAAAAGGTGGAGTCTAATTTTCTCCTTGAGAGTGGGCTTGCCTTTGGTGATTCACTTTTAGCTGATGGAATGTGGCAGAAGGGATGCCATATGACTTCTGAGGTGGGTCTAAAGAGGCAATACAGCTACTGTCTGGTGCTTTTTCTTGGGATGCTCACCCTTGGAACCCAAGCCACCACGTTGTTAGGAAGCCCAGACCACAAGGAGAAGCCATGTGTAGTGTTGGCGTCCCAGCTGACAGCACCAGCTCTGCTCTCAGCTGACAGCCAGGCTCAATTGCCAGACACTAAGTGAATGCCTTCTGATGATTCTAGCCCCTAGATGCCACTCTCCCTGGCTGATGCCAATTGGAACAAAGATGAGTGTTACGCTGATGTAATAGTAACTTAGCATCCTTTGGGATGCAAATCCCATTTCAGCTCCCATGTAAGAGTTTTTCTTAGGCTAAGCACAGCACTAAGCCAGCCTCCCCCTCCACTACCCTCAAGTCTACCCAGTTTGCATATTTGTGAATGCAATGACTGTTGTGTTGTTTTAATTCACTGAGTATTGGGGTAGTTTGTTACATAGCAATAGAGAACTAAAACACCAAGTCCTACAATTCCCTGAATTCTCGAATTTCTTTCACACATAGGTTTGTTGTCTTCTGTCCCCCAGCAGGATAATGCTTCGGTTAATCACGACATGCCCAAAATGCAGGACATTATGCCACCACTGAGCATGCTATTTAAAAATAATTTCTGACTATTTGAGGGCATTTTTTATATTGATTACTTGATTACTTGAGTTGGAGTCTCACTCTGTTGTCGAGGCTGGAGTGCAGTGTTGGGTAGGCGATCCTTCCGCCTCAGCCTTCCAAATAACTGGAACCACAGGCACGCACTATCACACCGGGCTAATTTTTTGGATTTATTGCAGAGATGAGGTCTCTCTAAGTTGCCCAGGCTGATCTCAAACCCCTGGGCTAGGCAATCCTCTTGTCTCAGCCTCCCAAAGTGCTAGGATTACAGGTGTGAGCTATCGTGCTTGGCCATGTTTTATATTTATAACATTGAATTAAAGAATAAAACTACATGTATTATAGAATCCCAATTTTGTTTTGAAAACATGTCTATAGGAAAATAACTAGAAGGAAACATACCTACATGATGGAAGTAATAGGATTATAGATGATTTTTAATAATTTCTATTCATTCCAAATTTTCCATAATGAGTATATAATATTTTTATATCAGAAAAAATTGTTACATTAAAAAATATAATCTCTCTCTCCTTTTTCTTACATTAAGCATGATGTTATTTTCTCATCCTTAATTTCTAGTTTGCAACTACGCATAAGTGGAGATTTCATATTAACTCCAGGAAACAGTTTCAAATAGATAATAGTAATTGTAAAATAGGCTCTATCAAAACTCATGTTAAATAAATTGGCTTTCAGACCTTTTCAAAGTTAGTCTTTTCAGTCCTCTCTTCCTCTTCTTATATAAGCTTGACTCTGAACCATATTTCATCCCATTGAGTCTCAAAGGCTTCTTGAAACCCCAAGCTTTCTGGAACAGTCTCCTGGAGTGGCCTCCTTGTCCTGCTCTGATTCTATTTCCAAACCTTTGATTTCTTGCTCCCTTAGGGACAAAAAATATCTTTTGGAATCATATCTCTAAAAGGCACATATACTATGTTAAATTAGCCTCCAGATGAAAGCGTGCTCTCTCTCTTTCTATTCCCAGCCCTAACTCAACTTTGTAATCCTGGAGATAGCAAATGGAGCCCAAGAATGTTAGGCTTGGAAGAAACCCTGTACACTATCTGATTCCACCCCATTCTTTCAAAGAGAAGGAAATCAAGGTCCAAGGGTTTAAATGGCATTCCCAAGATGATACAACAAGAATGAGAAGAAACAAGTACCAAGGCCAAGTTTTCTCATCTGTTTTGAGGCAGCAGAGCCTGCTGGAAAGAGTGAGTGTGCTGATACCAGACATTTTAGGTTCAAATCTCTGCTCTACCAATTAATGACTCTGTAAAGTTGAACAAAGTGACTTATTCTCTCTTAGCCTCAGTTTCCCTATCTGTAAAACAAAACTAGTATGTACCTGAAGAACTGCTGCTATATTATGAAGACTATATTTCATTTTCCTTTTAGATGATCAAGGACAAAGTTGTTATTGTTGGGTTTTATTTGAGCACATAGTTTCTTCAGAGGAACTGATTAATTGATTCAAGGATGCAGACAACTATACTTCTAAGAAACAAATACTGGCATTTTCAAGGCCCACCATTTTAAACACCTGAGTTAAGAAATATCTTTTCCAGCCATTGCCTTGCTAGAGTCTGGTGTGGCCATGTGCTCTTTGAGCCATGGCTGTCGCCATGCTTCCTGGCTCTGGTCCCCCTCCCCTATCTTGGGGTGGTGAATCTTCTCTCTTTCTTCTCTTTCTCTCTCTAATTTACTTTTAAATAAACTTTTCTTTCTTAAAAAAAAAAAAAAGAAATATCTTTTCCAGGTCAGACCTCTCCTCCCCCAGTCTGGCCACTCCACTCCTTACCACTTGGAATTATTAAGTTAATTGTGATTTACATTCATTTTATGTAATATTCTGAAACAGCTAAAAATAACGTAATTAGATATGTACTTGCCAACGCATCTAAGACGTTGTTATGTGAAAAGAACAAGCTGATGAACCATATGTATGGTATGATATCATTATTTAATGTAGTCATACCTCAGTGTCCTTGGAGGACTGGCTATAAGACCCTCTCAGACACCAAAAATCTGATATAAAATTCCTGTTATAACATGGCATAGATTTTAATATAAACTGTGTGCATTCTCTTATATGCCTTAAATCATTTCTAGATTACTTATAATACCTAATACAATGTAAGTGCTATATAAAAATAGTTGTTATACTATAGTGTTTTTAAACATTTGTATTTTTTATGTTATTATTATTATTATTATTATTATTATTGGAATATTTTCAATTTGTGGTTCGTTAAATCCACAGATGCAGATGTGGAAGGCTGACTGTATATAATTGTATAAAAAAAGATATAGAATAATATGCTCCAGATGGGTAAAGTGTGGTTATATTTGGGGAGGAAAGTGGGTTTTTTCTTTTGAATTTTTTCAATCATGAGGCTATTTCACTTACAAAATTAAAAAATAAATAATATTTTAAAATTAAATTATGGCTAAAAAACGTAAAATTCTCCATGTGACTTTGATGTCTGTATGGGGTTGGAGATCATAATCTGTACTTAAATTACTGTATAATAAATTCCCTCAGCATTTAGCATCTTAAAACAACACACTTTTGTTATATTACACTTTCTGTGGGTCAGAAATCTAGACCTGGCTTACCTAGGTCTTCTGTTGTAGGATCTCTCAAAAGGCTGCATTCTAGCTATTAGCAGGGTCTACAGTCTCATCTCAAGGCTCAACTAGGGCAGGATCTGCTTCTAAGCTCACTCATGCAGTTGCTGGCAGGGCCTAGTACCTCATGGGCTGTTGGACTGAGGGCCTCAGTTTCTTTCTTTCTTTCTTTCTTTCTCTCTCTCTCTCTCTCTCTCTCTCTCTTTCTTTCTTTCCTTTTTTTTTGAGTTGGAGTCTCACTCCATCACCCAGGCTGGAGTGCAGTTGCATGCTCACAGCCACCCCAGTGTCAACCTGCTGTGGTCCGGTGATCCTTCCACCTTAGCCTTCCAAGTAGCTGAAACTACAGGCATGCGCTACCATGCCTGGCTAATTTTTGATTTATTGTAGAGATGAGGTCTTGCCAAGTTGCCTGGCCTGGTCTTGAACCCACAGGCTCAGGCAATACCCTTGCCTGGGCCTCCCAAAGTGCTAGGATTACAGGCTGAGCCACTGAGCCTGGCCGGGCCTCAGTTTCTTAATGGCTGTTGGTCAGAGGCCTCCCTCAGTTCCTTTCCAAGTCAGCCTTTTCAATATGGTGGCTTGCTTTCTCAAAAATGCAAACTGAGGAGGTAATAGAGAATACCAGCGAGATGGAAACCACTGTCTTTTGTGACCTAATTATGGACATGATGTGCCATCACTTTGTCATATTCTGTTTGTTAGAAGCAAATGACTAGGTATAGCCCACACTCAGGGGGAGAAGACTGCACATGGCATGAATACCAGGAGGGCATTTTTTGGGCCATGTCAGATACTGTTTTACTACAGAAAACATTGAGAAAAGAATCTAAAAATGAACTTGTTTTTCTTACTCTTTTTTACTTATTTATTATTATTTTATTTATTATTATTTTTTGAGCCAGGGTCTCAATCTGTAGCCCAGGCTGGAGTGCAGTGGCAAAATCTCAGTCTTGACCTCCTGGGTTCAGGTGATCCTTCCTCCTCAGCCTTCAAGATAGCTGGGACTGACTACAGGCATGTGCTCTCATACCCAGCTAATTTTTTGATTTTTTGTAGAGATGAAGTCTCACTATGTTGTTCAGGCTAGTCTTGAACTTTTGGCCTCAAGAGATCTTCCTGCAACCTCAGCCTCCAAAAATGCTGGGATTATAGGAGTGAGCCACCATGCCTGACCTGAACTTGTTTTTCTCAAGGATCATCATTTAGATTTTAAATTTACTTGTATAATTGCACTTTTAACTTTAATTGTAATAGTTTCTTAAACACTTTTACACCTCAATGCATCTCTTAAACAATATCTTTTATGTTAGTTAGCTATGCTTTTGTGGACCAGCCTAGAAACCTAGTCATCATTTTGGTCAGAGTTTCTTAGGAAAATGCATTTTGGATTCTGTACAGCATTTCCACAGATTGTTGGAACATAACCCACTTATAAACTGGGGGCACAGATCCATTCAATCCAGAGATTTTAAAAAAATGCACTTTGAAATCTCTTTCTCACTTCAGAATTTGCTTGCAATGGCTGTCCGTTTCAGTTAGCTTTGCTGTGTAAACCCAACCCAAAACTTAGTGGTTTAAACAGTGACTGTTTTATGATTGTTCATGAGTCAGTGATTGACTGGCAGTTCTGCAGTCCGCTGGCCAGTTGGCGGGGCTGGATAGTCTAGGATGACCGCACTCACTCATACTTCTGGTGGTTGGCATGCTGGTTGCTCTATGGGGCATCAGCTGGGATGCATGTCTCCATATCACATGGTCTCTCATTCGCCAGAAAGCTAGCTGGGCTTCTGCCCGAGGAAATCTCACTGGTCAAAGCAAGTTCCATGGCTAAGCATGGAGTCAGTTTCTAGGAAGGGACTGCCTATGGGAGACTTGATTCATTAGGGGCCACTACTGTACGTTAACACCACCGTGTCATACAGCTTTCAAGATCTTGTTACTTCCGTGTTCTATGCTATTTTGTTAAACATAGCCACTAAAGAGTATGAATCTTGCCAACTAGTAAAAGAGTAGCTGTACTTTTGAGTCTCATCAGGGAGTGTGGCTCATTAAAGATGGATCTAGCCCCTGTCCAAAGCTAGGCCAGGACCACTGCTGTTTGAGTGATGTGTCATCCATTTATCTCTGTACTCTAAGGTATACCTGCATATTAATAAAGACCAATCAGCATTAATATGCATACCTGAGCTGTGTGAACTCAGCCACCTGAAAGACAAAAGCATCATTAAGTAACTGTTTAATGTCATGCCTTGATCTCTATTCATGGTCAATATGAGAAATGACCATGGAAAGAAATCTGTATACCTTTAATGAAATGGATGTGGAGGATGCTATTGGGGATGCTTTTCCATGTCTCTCATACAAAATGCCGAGTGATAGATTCCTGGTAACTGATCTTCCTTTATAAGGCAATAAATCTATAACTCTCCCCCTTCCTTCCATCTCAGCTTCCAAAGCACTGGGATTATAGGTAGAGCCACCATGCCTGGCCAGTGCTTTTTTTTGGCACGGGAGGCCAGAAATAGCAAAGTAAAATTTAATGCTTTTTAAATAGCTGTATTAGGCTTGTTGTCTTGGGCTTTTGATACATTTATTTCTCTCTCTACTAGATGATTATTTTTCTGTTTTGATGACCTTAATTCTAGGGGAATTGTTTGGGGTTAAAATTATAAATACACGGACAAGCAAATAAACATATTCGGTTCTGCTGCTAACAAGTTGTGTAACCATTTAAGAATAATAAATAAACTTCCCAAATGTATAAGATGTTGAGATAAGGTTGGACTAAGTGATGTTTAAAGTCCCTTTGCTCTTAATACCTCCCAAACTCTTTCTCCTGTGATTCTTGCACCTGGATGTCAGTTACCAGCTATTAAAAGACTTGAATGACTTTGAGACAAAAAGGTGCATTCACACCTGTTTCAGTGTGGTTGAAGATTTTTCAAACATCTTGTGTTTGACAAAAAATGATGGATGTGGACAAGCCTTTGTCCTTTATTTCTAAAGCCCAGCTGTACAATTTTCCCAAGGAACTAGAAAGTATATGGTACAACTCACAGTGATCTTTAAAACACATTTGATACCCAAGTAAACTTTATGGCCTGACAAATTAAAATTTAAATCTTTAAGTTTGATTTTCTTGTTAAAATAACTCAGATGTTTACATTTACCAAAAGACAATGATTGATTGACAGGTTTTTTTTGAGTCAGGGTCACCTAGGCTGAAGTGCAGTGGTGCAATCACTACTCACCACAGCCCTGACCTCCTGGGCTCAGACATCCTTCCACTTCAGCCTCCTGAGTAGCTGAAACTACAGGAGTGTGCCACCATGTCTGGCTGACTTTTTGTAAAGATGAGTTCTTGCTATGTTGCCCAGGCTACTCTTGAACTCCTGAGCTTAAGCAATCCTCCTACTTGGCCTCCCAAAGTGTTAGGATTACAGGCATTTGCCACTGGGTCTGGCCCTCCCAAGGTGTTTTAAAATTCAGCCAAACACTTTCCTAATGGCGATTCTGGGTTTCCATTGTTTAGACTGGCTGATGTGTTGTAAGGAAAACTTTTTAAGAAGAGACTTTGAGTTTTGTATGAAAGCCTGATGGATAGAGCCCCTGTAGGTTTATTCCTATATATTTATTAATTGCTGCTACAGAAGCATAAGGAAATATTACTATTTGAAGGTGGTGTGGCCTATTGGTTAGATTAGCTGTGGATATCAAGCCCCCCTCTGCCTCTGTCTCTGCATGGCCCTCTTCTCTAAGACTTGGTTCCCTAATTTTTTTAAGTATTATTTTTTAAGAAGACAGAAAAGCTCCCCCAGTGGGAGGGGACCTGAAAGAAGGTTGCCCAGTTCCCTAATTTTTAAAAGAGTGGTAGTGAGTATCCTTACATCATAGACATGTAAGCAGGAAATGTGGGTTAGCTGGTTAGCACGGTACCTGGCACTTAGAACACACTTAATAGCTGTTAGCTATTATTAAAAATGCTGTAATTAATGTTAAATTATATAGATATATAGAATTAGACCAATTTTTCTTCTTTATATGAAAAGCTTTTCCTGAGATTGGAGTGAGCTGGGTGAACTTAGATTTGCTGATAGTTAAATTATCACCTATGTGTAGAAGGAACCAGAAGACCTGGGCTTATATCCTGTCCCTCCCCTTTCCAGCTGTGTTACATTATTCACATCTCTGAATTTCATTAAAAAAGAAAAAGATGTCAGTTTTCCTGCCAACATACTACTGTGTAATGCACAGGGGCTTCCCATTCAATCAGCAACATAGTATGCCTTTCTTTTTTTCTTTTTTAAAAGAGACAGAATCTACTTTGTCACCCAGGCTGGAGTGCAGTGGCATGACTATAGTTCACTGCAGTCTCGAACTTCTGAACTCAAGTGATCCTTCTTCCTCAGCCTGCCAAGTAGCTGGAACTTTAGGTGTGTACTACCACACCCAGATAATTACATTTTTAAAAAATAGAGACAGGATCTCACTATGTTGCCAGACTGGTCTCAAACTCCTGGCCTCAAATGATCCTCCCTCCTCAACTTTCCAAAGTGTTGGGATTACAGGTATGAGCCACCATGCCTGGCCTCTAGTATGCCTTTTCATGACTAAGCATGCAAAGCCCTGATAGCAAAATATGCCACGTGGAGTTCTCAGCCAGGAGATATTTGGAATAAATTTAGGGTTGCTTTGATTATCACAATGACAGGGGTTACTGATATCAATTAGCAGGCAGGAGGAGGGATTCTGGTTTCCATCAGTACATGAGACATCCTGCTCAGTGAAGAACTGTCCTTCCCAAGTATCAGTAGCCTCCACATTGTGAAATACTAGATTAGAGGGATGAGAGAGGGTTCTCTGAGTCACAAGGTTAAACAAAGGTGTGAGGGGTGGTATTGCTCCCAGGAAATCAAGGCTTTTACTTGAGGTTCAAGAACACCTTTGTGGGTACTACCTTCTCCAAGATCTTGGTACTGGAATGGTACTGAGTTTTATGATTAAAGTGCCGTACAAAACCCAACAGCTTTCCTAAGACAGCCTCCTTGCTCTTCCTTAAACATATTGGTCATACTCTTCCCTCAGGACCTTTGCACTGGCTGCAGTCTTTGCTTAGAACTCTTCCCTAGACTGCTCTCCTCACTTCCTTCATGTCCTTTCTCAAAGGTATCTTCTCTGACCACCCTCCTTAAAATGGTGGCCTTCTTCCCAACACTTCTGCTTCCGATGTCCCTACCTTTCCTCCACAGTACTTAATGTCTTGAGAAATATTACATTACTTACATGCTGATTATGTTTATTTTTTTGTCTCCCCCCCCAGGATGTAAGCTCCACAAGGCAGGTGTGTATGTGTGTGTGTGTGTGTGTGTGTGTGTGTGTGTGTGTGTGTGTGTGTGAGTTTAATTCATGAATGTGTTTTAAGTCCTCAGTCCAATGCCTGGCACATATATTTGTTGAGTGAGTGAACAAATGAATGAATATTAGCAAAAACAAAGTATGGGGGGATAGAAGATCCCCAAACAGAAGGGCATGAAAGAAGACTGCAGCAGATGAAGAGAGATGTGGTGATTCTTTGCTTGGAAGATTTTGTATTAAAAAGAAAGCCCTGGAGGACTTCCGGCAAGATGGTGATGGGGCAACCTGGTCTATGAAACCCTCTGCAAAGGAGAACACAGAGGGTCTCTGGCTCTCTCCCCGGGGGCTGCGGATCCCAACATCGGCAGCCTGCTCTTCACACGGAGCTCAGCCATCGCCACCGCTGGGGTATTGCAGCGGTCTGGACAGCCACTGCAGCTGAAGACACAGTAGCCGCCAGTACTGCCGCGGCCTCCATGGCGGCCATAGCACATCGCGCCACCAGTGCCTGAGGCGATCCACGACTTCAGTCCTTGAAGCCCCTGCAGGCAAGATCTGCTGGGATCACTGCCACCTCTGCTGACACCTTGATGTCCTGCTGGCTGTGGGTCTCCTCCCGTGTGCCCTGAGGCAGGCTTCCATCAGGAGGCCCCTGTCCGGCCCCACCTCCTCTGGGCGAGCAGCTGAGATAGCACCACCTGCTGGCAATTCAAGGTGACAACACCGAAACAGGAGAAACAAGCTTGAAAAAGAGACGGGCCAGATTTGAGTGGTGAACAGAGGGTGATCTGAACTGTCCTTCACAGCAGGCCAGGGGTAACTCACCCTAACGTGAACTAATTTACCAGCTTGAAAAGAAAGCTAGAAATCAGAGCTGAAAGGACATTGGACTTAAACGAAAAGTCTCAGAGTGTGCTCGATTGGTTCTGTTAGTTTAATGACTTGATTCTATTCCTATTGTTTTGTTCCTTTTTTTTTCTCTTCCTTGTCTTCTCTTTTCTCCTCTCTGTAAACCATATCTTTGTATAGAGGAACAGCACACCAATAAGGTGGTTGGTTAGCTTGGTATGTTAGCATCATTGTATGTTTTATTATTATTTTTTTTGCATGGGAGCTGGTTAGTCTGTAGCCGTGGTCTATTGTTTTTATCTGTTTCAGTTTAGGTCTCTCTCTCCATTTGTTGATACACTCGTCTGTTACCCCCCTTACTCCTCTCTCTCTCCATCCCCCTCTTCCCCCCACCATCTGCTCCATTCTCTTCCCTCTGCTAACCACATTTTATTTCAGGGAGTAAACCTACAGCCCCACTGCACAGACAGATTCCAAGGCAGTGGGAAGTGGGTTTCAGATTATCCATACACCTCTCGGCGAATACCAGGACCTGCAGATAGACTTTGAATCACAGCTTCTCCCTTAAGTAAATCTCAAAACTGCAAAAAGGACCACCCCCAACCTACAGTGCAACTCCAGAATTGAACAAAGTAAGAGGACATACATAAAGAATAGGCGATTGAAAAAACAGAGGTGAAACCAATCCCTCTACCCCTGAATAAAAGAATTGAAGAAGACGGTGACGTGGAGGGAAGGAAAAAGTAGGGAGGGGGAAAAATACCACACATATGAAGAAAAACCAAAAGAAGAATATAGGTTTCACACAGACCCCTGGGAGATCAGACACTGAGAAAACAGATTCCGGAACACAAACAATGAAGAGCCCTCAGAATGACTGGTCACATACAACAAACCTAGACATCTAGACATTAATAGAGAGAATTAAAAAAGTTGAGGAGAGACAAGAGGAAAATAGGAAGGAGCTGATGTCAGAAATAACAATAGTAAAGAATACTGTGATGGAAATAAATAATAAACTAATAAGCATGGAAAGCAGAATTAGCCAAGCAGAAGAAAGAATCTCAGAGCTCGAAGACCAAAACACAGAACTAACCCAAACTGTCAAAAGCATAGAAAAGAAGCTCAAAAAGACAGAACAAATCCTTCAAGAGATGAATGATCACTTCAAGAGAAAAACCTAAGAGTAATTGGCCTTCCTGAGGCAGAGAGAGAAACAGAGGCCACAATGGAACAAACATTTCATGAAATCATTCAAGAAAACTTCCCTCATCTCATCAAGGATGAAAAAATTCAAACACAAAAGATTCAGAGAACCCCTGCAAGACAACAAATGAGAAGACCAACTCCCAGACATATAATAATTCGCCTAAACAAAGTAGGTATAAAAGAAAAATTCCTAAAGGCTGCAAGAGAAAAAGGTCAGACTACGTACCAGGGAAGACCAATTAGAATACCAGCAGATTTATCTACAGAAACCCTCCAGGCTAGGAGAGCTTGGAGCCCTATCTTCAAAGTTCTAAAAGATAAACAATTTCAACCAAGAATAACCTACCCAGCCAAGCTAAGCTTCATTAGTGAGGGAGAATTGAAATCTTTCCCAGATATCCAATCCCTAAGAACCTATGCTGCCACAAGACCACCTCTACAAGAAACACTTAAGAAAGTATTGAACACAGAAGAAAAGGAAAAAAGAACAACATTCTTCACAAGAGAACAGGCAAAAGATTAAAAACACACACGATCCAAGTCTAAAGCCAAAAGAAAGACAACACACAAACAGGAAGAACAACAACTCTGTAAGAACATTATGACAGGGATCAACTCTCACATTTCAATAATTTGTTTGAATGTGAACGGACTAAATGCACCACTGAAAAGGCATAGAATGGCAAAATGGATAAAATATCATCAGGCAACAATCTATTGCCTTAAAGAGTCTCACCTCACTAGAAAGGACACTCATAGACTCAAAGTAAGAGGATGGGAAACAAATTTTCAGGTGAATGGAACACAGAAGAAAGGAGGAGTTGTGATCTTAATCTCAGACAAAATACCCTTTAAGCTATCAAAAATAAAAAAGATGCAGAAGGCCACTACATAATGATAAAAGGTTCAATCCATCAACAAGAAATATCTATCCTAAACATATATACACCGAACATAGAAACACCAACTTTCATAAAGCAGCTCCTAGGTAAACTAAAAAAAGATATCGACTCCAATACCATCATAGCTGGGGACTTCAATACCCCACTCACAACCCTAGACAGATCATCAGGACAAAAAATCAGCAATGAGATCCGAAACCTCAATGTGACTCTTGATCAAATGGACTTAATTGATACCTACAGAACATCCATCCAAAAACCACAGAATACACATTCTACTCATCACTGCATGGAACGTACTCTAAGATCGACCACATACTTGGCCATAAATCAAGCATAAGCAAATTTGAAAGGACTGAAATTTTACCATGCACCTTCTCAGACCACAGTGGAATAAAAATAATCATTAACACCAACAGGGTCCCCCCAAAACCCACAAAGACATGGACACTAAACAGCATGATGCTAAACAACTCCTGGGTCAATGATGAAATCAAAACAGAGATTAAAATATACCTGGAAACAAATGAAAATGAAGAAACATCTTACCAAAATCTCTGGGATGCCATGAAAGCTGTAGTAAGAGGGGAATTTATATCCCTACAAACGCACATGAAGAAAATGGAAGGATCACAAATTAACAGCCTAACAAACCACCTAAAAAAGCTGGAAAAGCAAGACCACAGAAACCCTAATTTTTTTTTTTTTTTTTTAGTTGGAGTCTCACTCTGTCACCCAGACTGGAGTGCAGTGGCCGCTCCTGGCTACCGCAGCCTCAACCTGCTGGGCTCCGGCGATCCTTCCGCCTCAGCCTTCCAAGTAGCTGGAATTACAGGCATGCACTACCACATCCAGCTGATTTTTTGATTTATTGTAGAGATGAGGTCTCGCTGCCCAGGTGGGTCTCGAAACCGCGGGCTCAGGCAATCCACTAACCTCAGCCTCCCAAAGGCGCGAGATTACAGGCTGAGCCACCAAGCCCGGCTAGAAACCCTAATTTCAGCAGAAGAATCCAGATCACCAAAATAAAAGCCCAAATCCAGGACATAGAAGACAAAAAGATATACAAAAAATCAATGAAACAAAAAGCTGGTTCTTCGAAAGGATAAATAAGATTGATGGTCCCCTAGCTAGACTGACCAAGAAAAAGAGAGAAAAAGCACAAATAAACACAATCAGAAACACAAAAGATGAAGTCACATCTGATCCTGAAGAAATACAAAAGATCATTAGAGACTACTATGCACACTTGTATGGAAACAAACTTGAAAACCTTTTGGAAATGGAGGACTTTCTGTCATCACACAACCTGCCTAGGTTGAAACAAGAAGAAATTGAGACCCTGAATAGACCAATAACAATCAAGGAAATTGACTATGTAATAAGAAAACTACCTATAAAAAAAAAGCCCTGGACCAGATGGCTTTCCAGCAGAATTGTATAAGACATTTCCAGCAGAATTGTATAAGGAGGAGCTTATACCAATCCTACTGAAGGTATTCCAGGCAATTGAGAAAGATGGAACTCTCCCCAAATCATTTTACGAAGCTAACATCACATTGATACCCAAGACAGGTAAAGACCCAACAAAGAAAGAGAACTACAGGCCAATATCTTTGATGAACATAGATGCTAAAATTCTCAACAAGATCCCAGCAAACCAGATTCAATAACACATCTCAAAAATCATCCATCATGACCAAGTAGGCTTCATCCCTGGGGTACAAGGCTGGTTCAACATTCGTAAAACCATAAATGTAATTAAATACATCAACAGATGTCAAAACAAAAACCACATGATTATATCATTAGACGCAGAAAAAGCTTTTGATAAAATCCAGCACCCCTTCTTGATAAAAACCCTCGAACCTCTAGGCATATGGGAAACATACTTCAAAATAGTAAAAACCATCTACAGGAAACCCACAGCCAGCATACTCCTAAATGGACAAAAACTAGAACCATTTACCCTGAAAACTGGAACAAGACAAGGATGCTCGCTCTCACCCCTCCTGTTTAATATAGTATTGGAAGTCCTGGCTAGAGCAATCAGAGAAGAGAAGGCAAATCAGGGGTATTCAAATAGGAAAAGAGGAAGTCAAGCTATCTCTCTTTGCAGATGACATGATCGTGTACCTTGAAAACCCAAGAGAATCTGTCAAAAACCTCCTTACACTGATAAAGGACTTTGGCAAAATCTCAGGATATAAAATAAATGTGCAAAAGACAACTGCATTTCTTTTTTTTTTAATTAATATTTTTTATTATGGTTTTGTGGGGACAATCGCATTTCTTTACACCAATAATAAACAAACAGAAACCCAAATAAAACGCACAATTCCATTCACAATAGCCACACAAAAAAAGAAATACCTTGGCATCTTCCTAACCAGAAATGTGAAAGACCTTTACAATGAAAACTCCAAAACACTGCTCAAAGAAATCAAAGATGACACAAACAAGGGGAAATATATCCCATGCTCATGGATTGGAAGAATCAACATTGTGAAGATGTCCATCTTACCTAAGGCAATCTACAGATTTAATGCAATACCCATCAAATTACCAGCAACATTCTTCTCAGACCTAGAAAAAAACAACACAGGAATTCATATGGAAACACAAACGACCAAGAATAGCCAGAACAATCCTCAGCAAAAAAAAAAAATAAAAAAAACAACAACAACAAAGCAGGTGGTATCACATTATCAGACTTCAGACTTTACTATAAAGCTACAATAATCAAAACAGCTTGATATTGGTACAGGAACAGGCATATAGATCAATGGAATAGAATTGAGATTCCAGAAGCAAAACCTCAATTTCTCAACCAACTCATCTTCGACAAAGCCTCCACCACCTACCACTGGGGAGAGGAGAACCTGTTCAGTAATGGTGCTGGGAAAACTGGCTGACCACATGCAGAAGATTGAAACAGGACCCCTATCTATCCCCATACACAAAAATTAACTCTAAATGGATCAGAGACCTAAATGTAAAACCTCAAACCACAAGAACCTTAGAAAATGAAGGAATACCCTCATGGAAATTGGAACTGGCATCCAACTCCTGAACAAAACCCGAAAACCACAGGCCATAAGAGATAAGATAGATAAGTGGGACCTCGTTAAATGACAAGCTTCTGCAAAGCCAAAGAAACCATCAAGAGAGCAGGGAGACAGCCTACAGACTGGGAAAAAGTATTTGCCAACTCCAGGTCTGACAAAGGCTTAACATCTTGGATCTACAAGGAACTCAAATGTGCTGAAAAGAAAAAAACAAACAACCCCATTATAAAATGGGCAAAAGATATGAACAGACACTTCTCAAAGGAAGACATCTGAGCAGCCAACAGACACATGAAGATATGTTCAACCTCACTAACCATCAGGGAGATGCAAATCAAAACTACACTGAGATACCACCTAACTCCATTCAGAATGGCAATTATCAATAACTCAAAAAATATCAGTTGCTGGAGAGGGCGTGGCAAAAAGGGAACACTTCTACACTGTTGGTGGGAGTGCAAACTAGTGCAACCTCTGTGGAAAACAGTATGGCGATTCCTAAAAGCTCTAAATATTGACCTCCCATATGACCCTGCAATCCCCCTACTGGGAATATACCCAGAAGAACTCAAAGCACTCTATAAAAAAGATACCTGCACAAGTATGTTTATCGCAGCATTGTTCACAATAGCAAGAACCTGGAAGCAACCATGCTGTCCATCAAAAGAAGACTGGGTTAAAAAAATGTGATACATATACACGATGGAATACTATGCAGCCATAAAAAAGAATAAAATCATGAATTTCGCAGCAACCTGGATGGAACTAGAGTCTATAATACTGAGTGACCTCTCACAGAAACAAAGATCTGAGTATCACATGTTCTCACTCATATAGTGGATCTTGAACATTCAATGTAATACTATAAGAAAATGACTCACAGTGGTGGGAAACTATGTGGGGGAGGGGAAGGGAGATGGGATTAACGGTAGTAAATATCTGTCTGGGGATGGGGAGACACCTCTTATCAACAAGGGTGCCTGAACAAAGCATATTTGTATACCTAACCCTTAACTGTACCCCACAATATCATAATAAAAAATGTTGATTATTAAAAAAAAAAAAGAAAGCCCTAACTTTAATAGAATTTCTGTAAAAATTCTCATGAGTTTTTAAAAGCTTGACAAAAATGGTTCTCAAATTTTTTTGGAGAATAAAAGTGAGAAAAGCTAAGGAGTAGGCATCAAGAAGAGTAAAGAGGAGAGCCCCACCCTGCTGGGCTGAGACTAGGAATATCTGCTATTGGATATTAAAGCACTGGAATATTAAAGCAGTGGCCTGCGTGGCAAGAGTAATCAGACAGAACAATGGAACAGCATAGGAGCCTCCGAAAAAGGCACAGATATATTCAGATCTAGAGAGGCATTGGCCATGTGCAGTGGCTCACGCCTGTAATCCCAGCACTTGGGGAGGCCGAGGCAGGAGGATTGCTCGAGCCCAGGAGTTTGAGACCAGCCTGGGCAAAATAGCGAGACCTCATCTCTAGAGAGGCATAAAGGCAGCACAGCTGATTTTTAACAATGTGGGATTTAGGGGCTCCCACTTCCACGTGGTCAAAAATCCACGTATAACTTTCAACACCCTCAAAACAACTACTAATGGTCTACTGTTGACTGGAAGCCTTCTTGGTAATGTAAGCAGTTGATTGACACATATATGTTATATGTATTTTATACTGTATTCTTACAATAAAGTAAGTTAGAGAAAAGAAAATGTCATTAAGAAAATTATGAAGAAGAGGAAATACATGGACTATTCATTAAGTCGAAGTGAATCATCATCAAGGTCTTCATTGTCTTCATATCAATTAGGATGAGGAAGGGGAGGGTTTGATCTTGCTGTCTCAGGGGTGACTGAGGAAGAAAGGGTGGAGGAGGAGGAAAGGGAGGCAAGAGAGGCAGGCACGCTTGGTATAACTTTCAGCGAGACCTCATCTCGACAATAAATCAAAAAATCAGCCGGGCGTGGTAGAATGCACCTGTAATTCAGGCTACTCGGAAGGCTGAGGCGGAAGGATCGCCGGAGCCCAGCAGGTCAAGGCTGCGGTGGCTGGGAGTGGCCACTGCACTCCAATCTGGGCGACAGAATGAGACTCCAACTCAAAAAAAAAAAAAAAAGAAAAAAGAAAAAGAAAACCGAGTATAAGTGGACCCGTGCAGTTCAGACCTGTGTTGTTCAAGGGTCAACTGTAATTTGAATTAATAGCGGAGAAACACACGAACATTTATTGACTATAATTTGCCTGGCTTGTAGGAAAGGCTTTCCATACATTATTTTATTTACTTATTGCCATAGCCCTAGGTAACCTGGATGATCATTACTCACTTATTACAGACAAGGGAATGAAGTTCAGGTGCAGTCACAGCTCAGCCCAAAGCCACCCAATTAGTATGTTGTAAAATCGGAATTTGAACCCAGATCTAACACCAAAGTCCATACCCTTCACCTCTACATTAGATGAATAAAAGATGTGAAGCTAATGGCTACATATCTGGAAAAATATGTCATACACAGATTTAAATGTGAAACGTGAAAATGTAGCAGAGGCTTAGTTTAAGGATTTTTACCAAAATTTGAAGCTAAATAAATTTTATTTTCTATTTTTAAATTGTCATATATTTTAAAATTAGTTGCGCAAATTGGAATTTCAGAAATTATCAAAAAATGAGGTAGAGGAATATTTAAGGAATGTGATAAATTATTCACAGTGTAGGTGAAGAAAAGGCAGTTTGCAAAATAGTGTGTAAAGTATGATATTATTTCTATAAAAATGTATTTTGATGCAGTAACAAAAGAAGAAGAAAAAAAAAACCCACCACATGAATTCTATGTGGGTAATAGGCTAGGATGTGAAGAAATCTGTGACTGTTTATCTCTCTTGTGGAATGGTTTGCTACTAGTGCCAAGCAAAAAAATGGCACCCTGGTACCTTGCAAAAATAGATGCTCAGGCCTTCTTTGGCCACAGTCGTTTCTTAACCTGTCAGTCCTATCAGCAAGCCAAAATAACAGCTTGACTTTCTCGGTGCCGAGTTCCCAGAGGATCCCATGTCTTCCTTGACCTGACAAGTCAAACCCTGTAAAAGACAAATTGGAAGCCTTGTTAATTCTCCTCTGACTCTGCCTTGACTTGGAGCGTTTGAAGATTGAGGCTGGTTAATGATGGCTGTTTTCACAGCGACTCAGCCCAGGGCCTCGTGTCTTACACAGGTGTCAGCGGGAGGCGGGCAGTTCTTCGTGCCGGCCCCAATGATGCAGTGGTCCCGCACCAACTCCTTGCTCCCGGGCCTGGGTGATGGCCAGGGATGCTCTGGGGTGTGGGTGGCTGGATGCCCTAGCACATGAACTGCACTCAGTTCCTACCTCTTGTGTGAGCAGGCCTTCGTGTTCTGGTTATTTAATATGAGTCGGCCTGCCCAGTTAAAACTATGTGAACACAGAAAGATCAAAGAGCCAGCAGGTTCAGGATCTTACTCATCTCTGGATCCTCACTGCTTTGTACTCAGTGTGATATTGGGGAAGGAGCCCTGGACTGGGAATTCCCCAGATCTTGGTTGGAATCCTTTTCGGCTTGCTAATTCTGGACATGTGATTTAAGCTTTTTGAGCTTCTCTTTCATTGTCTATAAGAGGATTTTAATGAGAGTCACCTAATGTGAGCATTAAGAAGACTAAGCATGTGATGGCAAATAGCCCAGAGCTCTCAGCTGATGTGGACTGACCATGTCTGAGTGAACCTTGGCAGGACTGATGGCTTCCAGTGGGCAGAGGAATCCTCCCTGGCAGTAATCCAGACCTGCCACTAGGAGTCGTACGAGCTCCATGATTGATTTTTTTCCCCGTCTCCATAGTCAAAGCCAGTCTGTGCAATACAACTTCTGCAACTTTACATTTAGTTTATTATTTAAGAGTGACAAATGACCTGCTCCTGCTTTCCTTTTCTATTCAAGTCACTGTCATTAAAATTAAGAAAGTGTAGCTGGCTAGTAAAAAGTTAGCTTCCCTTTTTTTTGTTTTTTTCTAATTTCCATCTGGGATATCAGCCCTGTTAGCTGGGTACCTAACTAAAGTTAGCCTTCCTTTCAATCTGTGTACATTTAACATACTTGGCTGACTGCATGTGTCTTGGTCCAAAGGTTGGAATATTTGTGAGAAGGAAAGTAAAACTGGTCTCGATTGTCTTTTATGCAACCAAGGAGGGCCATCTGTGGCTCCCCAAAGGGCTGTGGTTCCTTCTTTTTCCTGTATTAGAAGGATGATTGGCCCCAACTTTGTTTATTTTTTCTGGTATGATCTTTGAACTCTAGCAGTGTACTTCCAGTCCAGAGAGTTGGGTTTGAGCCTCTCTGGAGCCTCGAGTCTTACTAATCCTTCAGATGAGGAGGCTGAGGGTCAGGGTAGGGCTAGGGACTTGGTTTTCAGTTCCTTTATGGATAAAACAGGAGGATTGGGCTGGGTACCTTCCAACACCCTTCCAACATTGACATTTTCTTGCTTTCAAATCCAAATACCAAGCTTACAAGCCTGGCAACTCCAACTCGCCTGAATGGTGGGAATTTCAGTTATGAAGAGCAGACAGAGATATTGTAAACGTGAATGTCACTGTGACTTATGGATGTTGTGGCAACCTAGGCCTAGGAGCCATGTTGGGACCTTCTCAAAGTAGACATTGGAACACCTTGGAACAGGTTGTTCTTATGAGTAACACAAGGACACGCCAAAGACTTGTTGGTTTTCAGACACCCTGTTGGCTTTGTGACCCGTGATTCTCCTTTTTCATAGTCCTGTGACACCAGGGCAGCATTAGCATTTATTTCCATTTGCTAAGGGCAGGATATCATGCCATGAGAAGGCAATGGCGGTGGATTTTCTCATGGAAGTCAGTGACCAAGCTAAAGGAGACCACAGTCTTCTGACAGTTGTCAGGCATTTGCTGTTGACTACAGCAAGAATATAGAGGAGGAAGCCCACAACTTGGAGCAGAGCCTGTCACTGCTGTGTGACTTCAGGCAGGTGACTTAACCCCTACCTGTAAAATGGGACAATGATACCACCCACTGCTCAGGGTTGTGTTTGAGGAATGAGTAGAAAACTGTAAGCTGCTCATGAAATATGAGGCTTTTTATTTTTACATTTTGAAGCCCAGGAATGATGAAGTATGCTTTTCTATTCTGAAATATAGGGTTAGGGCAGGGTTAAAAAACAGAACACACTAATGTGAGAACTTGAAGAACTTCAGTGAGCAGCTCTTGAGTTTGAACTAAGGACATGTAAAAACAAAAGGAAAAGAGTGACTGGGATTAAATGGGAAAAACACACAGACCTGCTCATGTCCCTGAGCTGCTGAAGGAAGGAACCCAGGAATCTGGAATTCACTGGGGATTTCTGAAGGACCCGATTGCCAAGGATCACATCATGCTGGAGACTGTGACTTATCTTTTATTATCAATCTGTCAGAATAGTTATCCTCTTTCTGACCCTTCTGCCTCATTGGGCCATGCAAACAGCTGTTGAGCACCTATCCTGAGCCAAGCATGTGTGTCCCCAAGCACTGCTGGGGACACAAGGCAGCTGAGGACAGGTCTTGGCCTTTATGGTCCAGTAGCAAAGACTCAGGTGAAGAGGTAAGTTCATGATTCCTCAGTCAGGCTCTGCCCCAGCAAGGAGGGAGGTGTGAAGGAGCCTTCACACCTCCCTCCTTGCCCCATTGCCTTCTGCAATGGGGCTAGAAAAGACTTGTCCATGGAAAAGGTGTGGGCTGGGAGTGGGGGGATGTTGGGGGGACAGAGGAGGCTGTGAAGGGGGCGATGATGGGAGAGGAGAGTCAGGTCTCCAGAGTGGCAGTGGGCTGCCTGGCTGTGAGGATTGTTGGAGGAGGCTGCTTCCTCTGTCTCTTTCCTTTTTATGCCCAGCACAAGCGTCTGGATTATTTCACAGAGAAAACTTAAAACCTGGTGAAAAAGCCTTCTCCCACCTTAAGCGCTAAGAAGACCATTCAGCTATATCAGTGTCTTATTTTAATTCTGACATTCATTATCTGATACAGTTAGTCCCCTACATATGAACCTTCAAATTACAAACTTTAATGATGCACACCTGTTTTTTTAATGTATTGCTTCTCTCCACCAGGTGGCAGTATAGTCTGTTAAATACATACAGTTCTATATAGCCAATTGTGTTAATTGGGTACCTAAGCTAATTTTGTTGGACTTAAAACAAATTGGATTTACAAATGCACTCTTGGAATAAAACTCGTTCCTATGTTAAAGACTTCCTGTAGTGTCTGTTTTAGTCAGTTTGGGCTGCTAAACAAAATACCATAGACTAGGTGATTTAGCAACACATGTTTCTTTCTCATAGTTCTGGAGTCTGGGAAGTCCAAGATTAAGGTGCTGGCAGATCCAGTGTCTGGTGTGGGCCTGCTTTCTGGTTTGCAGATGGTCTTCTTGTTGTACCCACACATAGTGGAGAGCAGAGAGAGGAAACAAAAACTCTCTCATGTCTTTTCCCGAGGGCATTACTCTCCTTGAGAACTACCCTTGCAGACCTAATTACCTCCCAAAGATGCTGCCTCCCAATGCCATCACCTTGGGGATTAGGATTCCAACATAGAATTTTGGGGTGGGACACAAACATTCAGTCCCTAGCAGTATCATCATAAATACTGAAGGAAGCCTCTGAAGAAAGAGTAAGAATACCAGGGAACATGCATATGAAATCCGGAGCTTGTCTTCAGGGACTCTTGTGAACTGACTCAACTGGCAAATGTTTGAAAAGAATATTAACACCTAATGCTGATGAGTTTCTGTTGAAAATGACACATTTGCTGTCTCTGCTAGCAGTGAAAATTGGTAGAATGCCTTAGAAGAACAATATAGTAATATTATAGTAGTGATAGCCATGAAATGTGACTATCCCTAGGTATCCCTAGACCTGCTCCTGGCCTTTAGTTCCTTTTACCTACCCCCTACCCCCAAAAAGGAATCTGCCCTAAGGAAGTAACTCCCCAACGTGAGTCACACAGGCTCATGCAAGGGTGTGAATGGCATTCCCTAGAGTTGTGGCCTGCTGCAGGAACTTTGTCTTATTTACTACTAGATTCCTGGGGGCCTAGAGTTGCATCGGGTACACAGTAGGAGCTCAGTAAATGCTTCCTGATCTACTGCAGCCTGCTTAAGTGGTATGCCAGTTCATGAGTCCATTGTCCAGAAATTGAAAATGACCATCATGAAGATAATGCATGAACTTATTTGGCTAAAACCTTATCCAGGATAAGAAATCAAGACAAGTATCACTTGTGTGTAATTACAACCATGCAAAATTGTATACAGTTATGAAAACAAGGCCTGTAATGGAATAGGCGAAAATGAAAATAATTATGTTAGTGTGCTGAGATTATGGGGCATTGCTTTTCAGTGTTAAGACATTTCCAGAATAAAGTGAAGTCAGATATTTTTTGGCCACACATTTAAGGTTAACTTAAGGGAAAGAAGGCAAGGAATTATTATTAGTAGAGTTGGATTTAAATAACTCCTTAATTTCACAACTTTTTCCTCCTTGGAATTAATAAATGTTCTTCAAGCATCTATAATCCATACTTTATAGCATCATTCCCAAGACAATCAATAAGCTCAAAAGCAAAAGGACTGCCAAGATGGAAACAGAAGAGTATCTTTGTTTTCAGTAGATCCACGTGAGAATGCACGTGAGCAAACAATAAAGAACCCCAGAAAGAAAAACAAGCCCTGGTTTGTTGGAGGTTTAGATTCACTAACAGACCAGAGCAGAATTCTCATAATGTATTGAGGGCGCAGTGGGACCCAGTTTCCTAAGGTGGGACTAGCTTTGACATTGAACATCCTAATTTGCCAATTTCAGCCTCCATCCATTCTTACTGCATAGATGGATGAGTTCCTAACTGGGGAAATCGACTTGAGGTGAAGCTTGCTGGGTTCAGTCCCCCATTCTGAAAGGAAGTCTGAGCCCTTGGAGGAAGATACCTTCCTTTCTATGTCTCATTTCCCAGCCTGTGGTTGACCAGTAGTGCTATTGGCCACCCACTGCACAGAGATGCTGTATACAGCAGGGTTCCCAACGTGTAGTGGGCATCACAATCACCTGGGGAGGTTGCTAACACAGACTCCCATGCCCTGTCTTCATATGTGCTGACTCAGTGGTTCTGAGTGGGGCCTGAGAATGTGATTCTAACCAGCCCCCAGGTGATGGTGCTGCTGTCCTTTGGGGGACCACATTTTGCATAGTGCTGGTGTACAGCTTTCCTAAGTAGTCACCAGATGGTGCTCTGGAGGGGCCCTTGGATGAAAATTCACCTCCTCTGTGACCAGGTCATAGTCACTTCCTAGGTGATGTGAACCCTATTCATTTCTTGAGGGGCAGCCTGACAGAGCATGAAGAGCAAGAGCTTTGGAATTAGGACCAGGGACAAATCTCTGCTCTGGCCTTTTCTCCTTTTCTCTGTGACTGTGGGACCCTAGCCTCTCTGGGCCACATTTCTTCATCTACAATGGCGTGAATATTGCCCACCTGGTAAAGGTCTTTAAGAGATTACATGAGACAATGTTGGGAAAGTAACTTGTACAATGCCCGATTCATAGTAGGTACTTAGTAAGTGGTGGCTCTTAATAGAATTTCTTTTGAGATTCTACAGATACTAAAATGCTATTTCAGTTAATTCTTTAAGCATCTCTGTATGGAGGTTCACAAGAGCACCTTTATGGAGCAAGTGGATGGAACTAGAACCTAGAAAGGGAAGTACAAAAGGGAAAAAACTGATACAATTCAGCTACAGCCTCTCTATTAGCCTAATTTGTGTGCTATGTGAGGGAAAATGTTCTCTGCTCCATTCTGTCCTACCATACCTTTTCCTCTCCTCTCTCCTATCTGACTCATTAAAATGTGAAGTCCCATCTGGGCAAAGTGGCTCATACCTGTAATCTTGGCATTTTGAGAGGCTGAGATGGTTGGATTGCTTGAACTGAACCCAGAAGTTTAAGACCAGCCTGCCAGCATGGGCAACATAGCAAAACCTCATCTCTAAAAAAAAAAAAAAAAAAAAAAAATTAGCCAGATGTGGTGGCATTTACCTGTAGTCCCAGCTACTTGGGAGGCTGAGGTGGAAGGATTGCCTGAACTCAGGAGGTCAAGGCTGAGGTGAGCTGTGATCGTTGTGATCATGCCACTGCACTCCATCCTGGGCGACAGAGAGACTCCAACTCATAAAATAAAATAAAATAAAATAAGATAATCCCTAAAATGCCATGCACTACCCTAGGTGTTTTCAGTCCTTAAGGAGAAGCTTTCTAACAAAATGCCAAAGGATATATATTTTGAAACAGGCTGATCTGGATTTGAATTTGGACTCTGTCATCTTCTGTTTCTGTGACCGCCAAACTAGTTCAGTTCCCTGAGCCTTAGAATTCTTGTTTATGGCTGGGCTCGGTGGCGCAGCCTATAATCCTGTACTTTGGGAGGCTGAGGTGAGTGGTATTGCCTGAGCCCGCGGGTTCGAGACCCGCCAGGGCAGCGAGACCTCATCTCTACAATAAATCAAAATATCAGCCAGGCGTGGTAGCGCATGCCTGTAATTCCGGCTACTTGGAAGGCTGAGGCGGAAAGATCACCGGAGCCCAGCAGATCGAGGCTGTGGTGGCTGGGAGCGGCCATGGCACTCCAGTCTGAGTGACAGAGTGAGACTCCAACTCAAAAAAAAAAAAAAAAAAAAAAAGGACTTCTTGTTTATACAATGGGGAGAATAAATAGCACGGGGAACACTGAGAGGAAAGGCACTTGGGTGTTTACTTGACTGAGTGGGGACATTTGATGGAGACTGAAGGACATATGAGACTGCAATGAATGGACTGGGATGAATGAATGGAGAGCGGGATGGGCAAACAGTCTGTGATGGACAGATGGACAGATGGAAACTGTGATGTATGCACAGATGGAGACAGTGAAGGATGGACAGAGATTTGGATGGACGTTGGAGACTGGGATGGATGGATGGAAACTGTTGATGTGGATGGATGGAACAGACGAATCCTGGATCCTGCTTGGACAGGGAGTCCTTCGCACAAGCCTAGATGGTTGTTCTATTCTCTTTGAACAGAACTGTGGTCCCTCTACACAGTTTTTGGCTCATGAGGGATTTTGGCTCATGAGGGACCAGCATAGGATGGATGGCCTTTCCTATGGGACCAAACTGGGCCTCTGATGTGTCCTTGGAATGCTAGTGAGAGAGCAGGTAAATTGTGTTCTATGGGCTCACCCAGACCTGAATTAGGTCCTCATCTCACTATTTATTATAACATGACTTTGGATAAGGAATACATTTTTCCTCTACCTGTAACAGGACCATGAGGATAATGGAAATAATAGCTTAATATAATGCGGGCATAGAGTAGTTTAAAAAATATTCCTTTTCCTCCTCATCTGTCTATTCCTCCCAACAGATCACACTTATTAAGCATTTACTGGATACCAGGCTCTGTGCTTAATGCTTTACAGGGCGATCTCAGCAAACCTCTCTACCACCTACCAATGGGGTAGGTGTCATATGACCATGCCAGTTTACAGGCAAGGTAACTAAGCCTGAGCTATAAGATGGGTAAGTAACTTGCTCCCGGTCTTACATCCTGTAAAAAGAAGAGAGAACCTGAACCCCAGCCATCTGGCTTCATTCCTGGAAGATGTTGGCACTTCTGTTCTTCTGATGATGGCTCTGGGGCTTACAGTTGTGGAATGACCTTCTTGGGTGTTAGCCCTTTGACGCTAAGCCCCTGACTCTTTTTTCAGTTCCTCAAACTCATCGAGTTCTTCTCCTCTGTACATGGCTTCATCCTTCCTGGCTCAGCTGCAAGCTCTCTTGTTCAGAAGCCTCTCCTGAGCCTCATATCTGAGGAAGCTCCCCACCCTCAAGCCTTTATCATTTCACCGTGCTTGTTGTCTTCATAGTGCCAATTACTAGCCAAAATGACTTAGTTCATTGTTTCTTTTTGTGTTCATTGTATCTTACCCCCACTGAATTGTAAGCTCCGTGGGGACAGAGACTATGTGGCTTGTTTTAACTGCCTATCCCCTGCTTTGTCAATTGTCTGGCAAATATTGGTCTAAATGGTTGAATGGATGAATAAATTGATGGATGAAATGTAGCCATGCAGCAGATCATTGTTTCCTGCTTCTGATGTCACTTACTGAGTGACCATATTACTCAGAGCCTTTGAGTCCCACCTCCCAGAGATGTGACACTTAAATCAAGCAACACATATGAAAATGCTTTGTTATAAGTCATAGAATCCTGTGCACACGTGAGGTGAAGAAGAAATAGCTTTCTTTTCTGTGCAGGTCACTGATAAATATCCATATTTGCTCCCACACCTCTAGCCCTCTTGAGTCTTCCAATTTGATATATTTCTTGGCAGTGGGGGAAAACCTCAATGCCACCTTGATCATGAAATCTAATAATTAGAGCTGGGCATGGCAGCTAACACCTGTAAACCCAGCACTTTGGGAGGCTGAGGTGGGAGAATTGCTTGAGCCCGAGTTCACGACCAGCCTGGGTCAAATAGTAAGACCTCAATTCTACAAAAAAATAAAATACGTTGGTGTGGTGGCATGCACTTGTAGTCCCAGCTACTTGGTAGGCAAACTGAGGTAGAAGTATGGTTTGAGCCCAAGAGGTCAAAACTATGGTGAGCCATTATGGTGCCACTGCACTCCAGCCTGGGTGATAAGAATGAGACCCCAACTCAAAAAAACAACAGGCCAGGTGCAGTGGCTCAAGCCTGTAGTCCCAGCACTTTAGGAGGCCGAGGTGAGGGGATTGCCTGAGACCACGGGTTCCAGAACAGCCTGGGCAACTTGGCAAGACCTCATCTCTACAAAAAATAAAAAAATTAGCCGGGCATGGTAGCATGCACCTGTAGTTCCTGCTACTTGGAAGGCTGAGGTGGAAGGATCACCTGAGTCCAGCAAGTTGACGCTTGGGTGGCCGTGAGTGTGCTACTACACTCCAGCCTGGGTAATGGAGTGAGACTCCAACTCAAAACAAAAAAACTCCATCACCACCACCAACAATAACAAAAAACTCCCCAAACCCACTAATGATTCACTGCGAATGCAATTTTCAAGTAATTGTGCCTGAAATGGTAACAGAAATCCTTCCCATTCTTTGTGAAGGCATTTGATGCTCTATTTTGTAGCTGCAGGTTTCTTGGTTGATTAGACAGTCCATTGTGTAGAAGAAATCTCTGAGCTTAAAATGCATGGACCTAGGTTTCAGTTCAAGCTCTCTCAAATGGTAGACTTGGGCAAGTCTCCTCCCTTTAATACAAAGACAATATGAGAACTGGAAGCCAGAGCACCTCTAGTCCAAGAAAGGCACACTATGGGTTTGTGGGCCAAATCTGGTCCATCACCTGTTTTTGTAAATAAAGTTTTATTGGGACACAGCTGTGCTTACTCATTTACATATTGCCTGTGGCTGCTTTCTTGCTTCAGTGACTGAGTTGCAACAGAGGCCATGTGGCTTATGAAACTGAAAATATTTGCTATCTGGCTTTTCACAGAGAAAGTTTGTTGACTGCTTCTCTAGTCAAACCCCCACCCCTTGTTAAAAACAAATGTGGGATATTAATTACAGAAAGAGAAAGGAACTACCCACGATTACTTAAAGAATTAGCAAAAGCAAAAACTTAGGAAATAAAAAAAAAAAGAAAACTAAGAGTAGTGAATGCTACGCTCCAAAGACAAGACATAGAATTGTTCTAAAATCATTCAGAGATGTTAGAGGAGACTGTCATCCTCATTTGATATCTGTCCAGATAGGACAAGAACTTTCATGTTTAAATGTTTCCAAGGAAATGAGTCCCTTGGAGAGTCCTGTAATGAAGACTTTGCAGTGTGACTCCAAGAAATTTATTATAATGAATATAGAGCCCAAACATCCACGGTATTTTGCTTTTGTAATAATCTCCCTGATGTCATGATTCACTTAAACTTCATTAATTTGGAAATTGTGTTAATTTGACGACATAGGCTCTGGTTAAATTTATCTTTGCATACTACCTGACAAAATGCTTCATTAAGCAAATTGATGGTATAAACAAGATTTTAGGGGAGTGGTGTTTAAATTACTCAAGAGGATGAACAATTTTTTAGGCACTGCCAAATCATTTAAAAGCATTTACTTGAAAGTAAATAATGACCATGCAGATCACAAATAATATCTATTTATTAATGCATGACCAAGGTTCTAATTGGAAAATGTCCTGACAATGTTTCTGTTTGGATAGTAAAAATCAATTCTCTCAGAATAGTCTGCAACTCAGATTTTCCACTAATATGATCATCCTTTCTCTGTAGTAAGCCCAAGTGGGATATCAATGTAGGAGAAGACCTTAGAAATTTATTGATTGTTTCCTAAACCTTAGGAGCATTGAGATGATTCAGGTGATAAAGACAGAACTTTAACTTTGAGTACTGCAGTGAGATTATTCCTTTTTAAGTTCTCTTTCAATCTTTTTAATTAGTGGAGGGAAAAAAATCTCAGGTGATGCTGGAACGTCCTTAACACAGCTACCATTTGCTAATCTTCCTGTTTCAGAAAGAGAGAGCAGATCTCAGGCAATCATCCTCAACAGGCAGCAATTTGCAGAGGTAATTGAAAGCATTGCTCTGTTTTTATTGTATTTACATTTATGACTGCCTCTGTTCTGGCAAGTGAGAGTGGTTTCCATTTATGTTAATTTTATCAAGTTTCCTTTTAAGCCAATTGCAAAGAAAAAAGTGAGGAAGTAAGACAACTTTAACTGAAAATATAATATAAACAGTGCAGATGACATGCAGACATGACAAAACTAAAAATGTGGCATGTCTTGGTGTGGGAAACATAGTGAAGGTGGGGTTCACATGATGGGAGTTTGGGAAAAAGTAATCTAGTTCAATGGTCTTATTTTACGGCAGATGAAACTGATGGCCAGAGAGGATTGAGACAGACTAAGATCACACAGCACAGGTGTCAGAGCCAAGATCAGGAAAAGGCCCCGACTCCCAGCTCTCACTCTTCCTACTACATGATACTACTACCTTGCATTAATTTTGGTTTTTCTGTCCAGGTACAAACAAACATTTGGTTATACTAGCTTGTTCTTGGAACATGACTTTTTTTCCACCAACCTACCCTGCATCAAAATGCTTGCCTCAAACCAGTCCTGGGCGTTGAAGAAAAGTTTACTGGAATGATGGTCAGTGGAACATAGGGTCAGGTTTTCCCCCTACTGTGGTTCTAATTCACTCTGTGACTTTCCTCACACATCATCAGAAGCCATAAAAAACCTTTTTCTTTGAGAAGAAAAAAAAAAAGATTTTTCCTTGGACTGTGGTCTACTTCTTAACAATATCCCCAGAAGTATTTATATTCTCTCTCAATGAGAAACTCACCGCTTTATAATGTGGCCTGTTTTATTAATGGCAGTGAATGTAGTACTAAGAGTCCAGTAATATGTTTTGGAAGTATTTGACTCATGTCCACATGAGCTCTGTCTACACTGAAGTTTGGGAATAGCTGAAAGACATGGAGATTTTTCCCGCATGGGAAAAGTTGGTAATTCTAGATTATCTTGAGCTGGGGACCAGGTAAGTGACAAAGCCCTGCCCACTGTATTTTTTAAGCACATCGTGTCTTGTTGCCTGTTACAAAAAGACAGCCACCTTCCTCTAACCAGGAATAGAGCTCAGGTTATACTCAGATTGCAGGGCTTAGTACAGAGTCTATCATCTTAGTTCTTAGTTTATTTCAAAAACTTTAATTGATAGAATGAGAGTCCAGTTCCCTTCACATTCGTATAATGGTCTTCCCATCTCCCCTGCCACTCAGGCTTAACTCCCTTTTTTCTAAATCACCAAGTATAAGGGCAAAATTCAAATTTTTATTCTGTTGTCCTGGCTTTTATTCTTCAAAACGTTTTTATTCTTCCTGAGTACACAGGCCTTCAAATGGCATTACAATTTTTTTTTTCAGTGAGGAATGACATATATATAGTCAAGTATGTAAAGGGTGTGGGCAGTCTTCACTGTACAGTGGGATTAATTTTTACTTATCACTTCCATTGCCTTTAGCCATTGCCCAGATCAAGATATAGACATTTGTGGCCTCCCAGAAGGTTCACAAAGGGGGCTCTGGTCACAGTGTAATAGGGGTTTGCAGGGAGAGACCTCAGAAGGCTGCTGTGGTCCAGGTGAGATACTGGAAGTGTGGTTGCTTGATGAGACATGAGAAGTCCCCTCAACAGGACTTTGGGGGAGTGACTGGAGCTAAACTGGCAAAGATGACCAGGCCTCAGACCTAGAAACCTGATGGGAGAAGGGGGCTGCAGTAATGGCCTCAGTTTCTGTCTCTTCTTACAGCAGGCTGGAAGGAGGCCTCACAGGGCAATCGGGTAAGTGATCACCTTCATTTTCCCCAAATTCTTGGCCTCTGAGTTCAGCTTCTAATATGGGCCCCACCCATTGACTGTGTCTCTCTGGCATCCCAAGAAGGTAGAAAATGGACAGATGTCACCTCCTTTGAAGGTAAAGCAGTGGAAGGAACAAAGGCTCACTTCTCAGAAGATTATACCAGGGTACATATTTTCTATGCATCTTTTAGATGCCACCAGATCTGCCAGAGTCAATAACTGTCCTTAAACCACATACCAGCTCTCATGGCACATGATGACATCTGTTTTCAACAGTCGCCCTTCCAATGACATGGATAATTGACACATTAAGAGATGAAGGGCCAGATGAGGAAGCCAACTGGAGACCAGTGCCTTCCCTTGGTCTACATTTAAGAATCACTGTATCCAGATTTAAATAATGGTAGCACAATGGCTTCCATTTATTGAGCACCTGCTTTGAGCCAGGCACTATTCTAAGCACTCTATTTCTCTTGTCCTATTTAACTCTCTCAAACATTTTTTTTTTTTTTAAAGAAAGGAGGATTTATTGAGAGGACAGAAAAGCTCCCACAGTGGGAAGGGACCCAAAGGGGTTGCCACACTTTTTTTTTTTGACAGAGTCTTGCTCTGTCATCCAGGCTATAGTGTAGCGGCACGATTAGCTCACTGCAGTCCAGAACTCCCATGTAGCTGGGACGACAGGTGCATACTACCATGCCTGGTTAATTTTTGTATGATGATGATTATTTTTTAGAGATAGGGTCTCCCTATGTTGCCCAGGCTGGTCTGGAACTCCTGGCTTCAAGCAATCCTCCTGTCTTGGCCTCCCAAAGTGCTGGAATTACAGGTGTGAGCCATCATGCCTGGTCCTTCTCAAACATTTTAAAGCTAGATATTATAGTTCTTAATTTTTAGATGAGAAAATGAGGCTCAAATAGGCTAAAGTATTTATCTAGTGCCAACAGGAGACAGCTCTGGGTTTGGATTCCAGGTCTTTCTGATGTTGGAGCCTGTGGTCTTCAAATTGTACCAGCCCTTATCTAAACCTTGGATTATCAGGACTCTTGGTCTTGCCCGAATTATACTATTCACTGGAGACACATTGGATTAGAGTGCATTAAAAGAGAAATATTGCAAAATTGGAGGAAGGCTGACATGAAATGGAAAATTATTGCTGGCTTGTTTTTATTTCTCAAGGTAGCTGCCCTATCTCACATCCACTAGACTATAGGTGCTGCAAGGGTGGGGACCAGAACCCAGCAAAAGGCTTGGCAAGCAGGGCACTCACAGGCAAGTGGGATTTAGAATTACTTGTACCCCTGAGACCTGGAATAAACCTTCATTGGAAAGAGAGAGAGAGTCATCAGGAATAGATTACATTAGAGTTTGGAAAATATTATTATTATTGTTTTTGAGTCAAGGTCTCACTTTGTCACTTAGGAGTACAGTGGCATGATCATGGCTCACTCCAGCCTTGATCTCCTGGGCTCAGGGGATCCTCCCACCTCAGCCTCCCGAGTAGCTGGGACTATAGGTGAGCACCACCATACCTGGCTAATTTGTTGATTTTTTGTAGAGATGAGGTCTCGCTTTGTTGCCTAGGATGGTCTTCAACTCCTGTGTTCAAGCAATCCTCCTATCCCAGTCTCCCAATATGCTGGAATTACAGGCATGAGCCACTGCTTCTCATATTAGCTCCTTTCCATGCCAATATGCTTCCTGATTGTAATTAAATCATTTGGATGATAGCACCATTTCATATTCAGTTTTCCTGCCTCTCGTCTTTCTCTTCCAATTCAATTAATTTCCCATGGTCCTGCTAGGACAAGGGGACATCTTTCTCAAGTGCAGTCATGATTAGATCTCTCCTCATTAACCCCCTCATTCTTATGGAACTCTGTGCGCACCTCTTCCCCCTTGCAGTTTGGAGGATTTTAGATTGTGTTTTGATTGCTTTGTCTCTCTCAGTGCATACTACTTTGCCTGATGCAAGTTTTTTTTTTTTTAGTTGGAGTCTCACTCTGTCGCCCAGGCTGGAGTGCAGTGGTACACTCACCACCACCCCAGCGTCGACCCACTGGGCTCTGGAGATCCTTCCGCCTCAACCTTCCAAGTAGCTGGAACTACAGATGCGTGCTACCATGCTCAGCTAATTTTTAAAACATTTTTTATTATAGAGACGAGGTTTTGCCAAGTTGCCCGGGCTGGTCTCGAATCTGCAGGCTCAGACAATCCACTTGCCTCGGCCTCCCAAAGTGCTGGGATTACAGGCTGAGCCACTGAGCCTGCCTGATGCAAGTTTTAATAGGTTTTTTTTTAATTGACGACATTCCTGCTTATGGAAATGCCCTTCTCTTTTTTCTTAATTAAAAATCATTTCCACCCATTCCTCAGGGGGTCTTGGGTCAGGTTGCTAAAAGCAGAGCCCCTGATGGGGAGAGGTACCATGTAGCTTACAGAGGGAGTACTCACAGAAGAGAAGTCTGTATGTATGTGAGGGGTGGGGGAGGTGTTTGGAACACAGGATAAGGCAGGGATGGAGCAGATCAAAGAGGGGGTTTCGACTGAAGTCTGGCTCAGTCTGACCCCACGGGGGCTCTTGAGTGTGCAGGAGACCCCTGAAGTTAGGGACTGACTTTTTCTACGGTGGTTTAGCCAGGTATTTACTGAGGGTTGCTCTTGGGTTTTTGTGCGGTGGAGAGGATGTGTAACCTCTCAGGCATTGTCAGGCCAGGTGGCTTCTGTCTGCTGCAGGCAATTCTCTGGAAATGGGCACAGCTGTGAGCTGTTGGCAGCCAACACAGCATCTGGGGGATGGGTACTCCCACCAGGAGGAGGGTTTGCTGAGCTGGGGCACCAGCAGCACCAACTGAACTGCAAAGACCAGACTCAAATATCACCTCCTCTGGGGCAGGGGGGACAAATCATTGCTTTTTACTGTTAACCAGCGTAGAACTTGCTGCCCTCTTCAACACATGAGCTACCTGCTAGTAATGGAATAAACTGAGGGTTTGGAGACTTGTTCAAAACTAGCTTTGTGTTATTGGCACCTTAAGCATCACGTTACCTCTCTGAGCTCAGTTTCTGCTTCCTAGGATTGCTGTGGCACCTCATATGAGCTACGGACTCATGGTTTCTGGCCCACAGGGGGCTCAAAAGCCAATCAATGAATGACTGAGTGAACTTGCAATGAATTCTATGCTTTTCAAAGAGCTGTTAGTTCCCACCACTGTTATAGTCCCCATTCTATGGAAAGAAGAGACAGAATTGAGAGATCTGGTCACTTGCAGAACTGGCAATTCTGGGTTTTATAACCTGGGACTCCATGAAGGAGAAGCACACTTGGATTTGCTGCATTTTTCTATGTAGCCCATCACTGTCACCTCTGAGAAATTCTCAGTGATAATTAGTTTGAAACCATATTTTTCCAGTTGAGAAGGCAGACCAAAAATAGAACCGATAAAAAGATAAAACTATAGAGATGATTAAAAAATCTGTGGTTGCCAGGGGTTGAGGGGAGAGAAGGAAAAACAGGCAGAGCACAGAGGATTTTTAGGGCAGTGAAGTTACTCTGGATGATCTTATAATGGTTGGTCTAGGTCACGATACATTTGTCCAAACCCATAGAATGTGCAGCACCAAGGGTAAACACTAACGCACACTGTGGACTTTGCATGATAATGACATATCAAGGTAGGTTTGTCAATTGTGATGAACATGCCACTCTGGTGGGTATTTTGATAATAGGGGAGGCTACGTGTGTGTGGGTTAGGGGGTATATGGGAAATTGCTCTACCTTCTCTCAATTTTGCTGTGCACCTAAAACTGCTCTAAAAAATAAAACCTGTTAAAAAATAGAACTGGTTGGGCATGGTGGCTCCCACCTGTAATCCCAGTACTTTAGGGGGTAGAGGCAGGAGGATTGCTTGGGACCCGGAGTTTGAGACTAGCCTGGGTAACATAGTGAGACCTCATCTCTATGCAAACCAAAAGAAGTAGCCAGGTGGGAGGCTGTGGTGGAAGGACCATCTGAGCCCAGGAGGTCAAGGCTGTGGTGAGCCGTGATGGTGCCACTGCACTCCAGCCTGGGCGACAGAGTGAGATCCCCAACACAAAAACCAAACAAAACAAAAGCAACAAATATTTACTAAGCACCTAGTGTGTGCCAACTCTGGGGAAAGTATTTTTGTACCTAAACTCTCCTCAGAACCAGGTAGAAAATGTCATCCCTAATGGGTGATGGGGAGATGAGGAAAGTGAGCTGGTTGCTCAAGTCACACATTTATTATGCGGAACACCAGGCTCCTCCTCTAGAACAGGGCTGCCTTCTTCAGGAAGGAGAGGTGGTGACTACAGCTGTCCTCTGCCGTAGTCTGATCTGACAGTGGCTTCTTATTCCACTCTCATCACGTGCCGCCTCCTCCCTTGGTGTGTCTCCAGTCCTGCCTCGTGTGGCTGTGCTTGGTATTTTTATTGCTGTGGACACAGAGCTAGATTTTTCCCAGGCCAGCGCCATCTGTCTGCCCAGTGGACACTGGCGGCTCTTTAGAGCACATACCGTCCGGAGGCCACATTCCACGCACTCCTCAAAGGCGGCGTTGTGTGGGTCCACGTGTGTGTACTCGCCCAGGCCCCTGGGATCAGTCGGTCAGAATTCCTCTCAGGAAGAGGTTGGCGTGGCCGCCTCCTGTTGTCTGTCCACACATGTCCCTGTGCAGCGCCTTGGTGCCTGGAGCCTTGCTGTCCCCTCTATGCAATGAAGGGAGAGGCTGAAGTCTTACAGTGAATCTTCCTCATTAATTCATCCTCTCACTCATATGTTCTACCCCCACTAACTGAGCATCTACTGAATGTCACTCCCCTTGATCTGAGTTCAGAATCCAATGGGAAACACGCCAAAGGTAAAAGATGCTTAGAGTTTGTAGAGAGATGAACAATTGTCTAAAATTTACTGCAACCCCTGCTGCCTTCCAAGGTGAGTGGGTTAACTCAAATCAGGGAAACTCTTTAAGCTAAAGCCTTTCCTCTTTTGTATTTTCTTCCTTGATAGGTTCTAGCCACTCGCTCCTCTGTACACAGCCCCCTGCAGTCACATCCGTGGTGGCACATGCCACTTCTGTTGTAATTGTCCACCTATGTGTCTTTATCTGCAATCAGACTATGAACTCCTTGAGAGGTTAGATACAGTCTGGTCTTTTTGATCATTGGAAACATTAGGGCTTTGGAATGAAAGAAACCCAGATTAGAATCTCAAAGCTGCTCACTACTAATTCAGAGCCAACACTAGGGTGAGTAGAGTGAAGCACTTGTCTTGGTTATAAATTTAAGGGGGCACCAACAAACTCAGTAATCAAGATAAATAATGTTTTAATGCAATATTTTAAAAAAATCAACATTAATGCAAATAGCCCACAATGAATAAAATGTCAACATTTAAATAAAGACAGAATCTGACCTAGAATTTGCATGACTTTTCTAGATTTGCCTCTTCATAATAGTGTTCTGTGCTATTAAGTTTGCATAAGTTAATTCCTGTATCTTTTTTTTTTTTTTTTGAGTCAGAATCTCACTCTTGCCTAGGCTGGAGTGCAATGGCATGATCACAGTTCACCACAGCTTCCAACTCCAGGGCTTAGGCAATCCTTCCACTTCAGCCTCCTGAGTAGCTGAGACTATAGGTGTGTGCCACCATGTCCAGCTAATTTTTTAAGAAAAGTTTTTATAGCGACATGGACTTGTTATGTTGTCCAGGTTGGTCTCAGGCTCCTGGACTCAAGCAGTTCTCTTGCCTTGGCCTCCCAAAGTGCTGGGATTGCAGGTGTGAGCCACTGCACCTGGCCTTGTGTGAATTTTTTAAGATGTAAAAATACTTTAATAAATGGATTTTATTTTTGAATGAACATAATCTATTCATACAAAATGTGAATAATACCAAAGGATATACAATGAAAAGTAAGTCTTCCTTCATCTCCACCCTCAGTTTCCCTCTTCATGCCTGCTACCTTTACCAATATGTTTTGTATTCTTCCAGAGATATTCTCATATAACATGAGCACAGACACACCACAAATAATGAATATACATATATTCTTTTCTATTTTTAGTACACGAATGAAAGTGTATGTACAGATGAGGAAATTGAAAAGTTTCCTCATTTTGCTTTCAGAGACTTAGGAGTCAATTGTGTGACTGTATCATAGTATGTACAAGGGGGGGACTCCCCCCAAAAGCCCAGAATTTACTTATAAAAAATAGTGTATTTATTCTTACATGTTTAAATTTCAGTCACCGTCAAAATACTTTCTGTTTGATGCAATACACCTATTGAGATGGTTTTTCCAGTGCTCAAAACAGTTGAATTTGTTAATTTTGATGTCTTTTAGTTTTTCTGCTGTTTTTTGTTTCAGCTCTTCCACATTGGCAAAAATGTTTCCCTTTGAGGGTGTTTTCATCTGGAGAAACCAAAAAAAGTTGCTCACAGCAAGATCGGGTGAATAGGGAGGGTGAGACTTGGGAGTCATACGGCTTTTTTTTTGTCAGAAACTGCTGAACACTCCCTGGCAGTGTGGGCAGATGCACTTGTCACCCATCATGAAATGGGCAAATGTGTTGAAAGGATCCCCCCTCCAAAAAAATCACTGAAGCTGAACACAGCCTCTCACAACGACGCTAGCTGGTATGCTAACTGGTACACTGATGTAAGTGTTCCTAGAACACTTACCTAGAGGTGGAAAGCCTGTACTATAGGGGCTTGCCCTCCAAAAAATAATTCCTCTTTTTTTGGGTTCCCCCTTGTATAACCAGCTTCTGAGGATGAACTTTAGTTTCTAATCTATTACTACCACAGACAAGGTTGCAATGAATATCTATTCACATTTGTCATTTTGTATACGTGTGAGTAAATCTGTAGTACAAAACCCTGAAAGTAAAATTTTAAGACTAAAGCGTTGTGTATTTATACTGACTATTACAGACCATTTGGAGGGCGACAGCAGCAGATCTTTTATCCAGATCTCCTGAGTTCATTTTTTATTTCTGCCACTTAAACTAATTTTCTTTGTGACTGGGCAAGTTACTTGTCTTTCTAGACCTCAATTTTGCCCTCTAAAATTTAATTTTGACTTTATTTTTATTTTTTTTTTGAGTTGGAGTCTCACTCTGTCACCTAGACTGGAGTGCAGTGGCCGCTCCCGGCCACCGCAGCCTTGACCTGCTGGGCTCTGGCGATCCTTCCGTCTCAGCCTTCCGAGTAGCCGGAATTACAGGCATGCGCCACCACGCCCGGCTGATTTTTTGATTTATTGTAGAGATGAGGTCTCGCTGCCCAGGCGGGTCTCGAACCCGCGGGCTCAGGCAATTCACTCACCTCAGCCTCCCAAAGGCGCGGGATTACAGGCTGAGCCACTGAGCCCGGCGAATTTTGACTTTAAATATTGCCATCAAGGAGCTCACATTCTAGAGGGAGAAGCAGACATGTGCACCAATAACTATAACAAATACCACAAAGGAAAGCACAGCATACTGTGGGAGTTCAACAAAAGGCACCGTCCATCTCCAAGGTGTTGGTGGGAGCTGCTGAGTGGATGCCAGGAAACACTGTCACGAATGGGTGACATTCGACCTGGGTCTTGCAAGACAAGTAAGAGTTCAACAGCAGGATGAGAGGTGGATGGTGAAAGTGAAGCAGAGGGAATCCCTTGAGAAGAAGTCCAAGAGTATGGAAATGTTGGCATGTTTGGAGAAAGTCAAACAGGTTGGGTGTTAGGTTTGGTGAGAGAGATCAGATTGGTAAGAGGAATGATGATTTCTAGTCTTGAAGTATTGTGTTTCAAAGGACATTCAAGTAGTTTCCCTCTAAGCAATAAGAGATCCAGGCCTGGAAATGAAAATTGAAGAAAGATTTGAGGGTCAGAAGTAGTAAAGGTAGGGGGTAAAGGCATGAAGGAATGTTTCTCCAGGGAATGGTAAGGGTTATCTGGCCCCTTACAGAAGTTAGCTGGCCTTGGTCTATTACACAGTAGGTCAGCATTTAGTTTCTTGTATAATTATGCCATTCATTCCTCATAACAACCCTGCATGATATTAACTCTGATTTTAGAGATGAAGAACTTACCAATGAGGCTAAGTAACTTGTCCAAGAGTTCACAGTATGAGAATCACTGGAATATAGAAAAGAGTTGAGTCACAGGAAGTTGCAGAGAGAGAGAGAGAGAGAGAGAGAGAGAGAGAGAGAGAGAGAGAGAATAAAGACTAGAGCAGTTGTTCTAAAATTCTTTCAAAATGGTCTCAGACCTCTTTGAAAATCTGATGAAAGCTAGAACTGCACTACCTCCCCAAACATCTGTAACATCTCTCCCTATCTATCTATCTCTATCTATCTATCTACTTATCTATCTAATCTATCTATATATCACCTATCTCTCTTTATCTAGATACATACTCATGTCATGTATTCCCTCAGCCAAGATGCAAAAATGGAGATGGGAGAGGAAGAAGAAGAATATGTGGAATAGTGAGGAGGCAAGAATATTGTGATGAGAAATGAAAGAGGTGATATGGAGGAATCTTATATTAGGTGGCTGGCATATTCTCAATCAAAGAGGTGGCGAAGTCATGCCATGAGAAGAGGTGAGCCCCAGGGTAGGGTTAAGGGCTTAAAGGAATGTAAAGACTCTTGATGCACCCCCTAGGGAAATGGGAGAGCATGCCAGTCATCACAAGATGCCTGAGAGAATCCCCAGGGCCTCTGGTGGCCTAGCTGAGCTCAGAGAGACAGGCCTGGAGAAAAATCTGTGGATGCATAGATTTGTGCAGTCTCCTTTCCAAGTTTGTATATTCTAGAAGTCACTTCTATGTCAATGTTATATATCTCTATTTTATAATTGTATATAATGCACATGTAAGTGTTCACAAGAATGAATTTTGACAATTGTATAGACCTGTTTAACCATCATCCCAAACATGATATAGAATATTTCCATTATCCTAGAAAGTTCCCTCATGCCCCAATCTGGTCAGTTCCTTGCTTCTCCAGCAACCCTAGAAAAAACTTTTTTTCTGATTTCTATCACCATTGATTTGTTTTGCCTGTTCTTGGACTTTATGTAATAATGGAATAACATAGCATCTACTCTATTATGCCTGTCTTCTGTTGGTAACGTGATTTGAGATTCATTCATCTGTTGCTCATATCAGTAGTTCATCCCTCTTTTATTGCTAACTAGTATTCCATGGTATGAATGTACCGTAACTTAGTTATCCATCTCCTGTGGATGGACATTTGGGTTATTTACAGTTTTTGTCTATTCTGATGATATTGCTATGAACATTTTTGTATAAATTGTTTTGTAGATATATGCTTTCATTTATTTTGGTTGAACACTTAGAAGTGGAATTACTAGGTAATTTGGGTAAGATATTTGTTTAACTTTTAAGGAACGGGAAAATAGTTCTCCAAAAAATGCTTGTTACACACTACTACCAGTCATGAATTAGAGACTCCTCTCCAACATGCGTTATTTTCAGTTTTAAAATTTTAAAGTATCTCATTGGTATTAAATAGTATCTCGTGGTTTTTATTTGCATTCTCTGATGACTAATGCTGCTGAGCTGCTACTTCTGTGCTTACTACCCATTTACTACTTACTTTTGTGAAGAGTTTATTCAAGTTTTTTTTAACCAATTTTAATTGGATTGATTTATTGCTTGTTTGTAAGAGTTTTTTTTTATATATTCATTGTTTCTATATGAATATAGTATCAGCACCATAGGTTGAAAAAAATTTTCTCATTGAAAGATTAATCATTCAACTTCCTTGGGTTCAAACAGTAAGGAGTTTATCCATCTAGAGTAGAACTTGCTGTAGTCTGACTTTTATTAAAATTATATGCCTGAGGGGGAAAA